>NC_091285.1:562383652-562398652 GCF_032444005.1 Ranitomeya imitator
TATTATATGTGTAGATGGGAGAAGGAAACATAAGGACATTATGAGCCCATATGGGAGAATAAATTGAATGTGTTCGCGTTTGGGAAGTCAGCAGATTTTCTTTTATTATGAAGCAGGCAGAGAGGAGATGTTGGAGCCATTGTGGATTGTGCTGTACATTATGGGGTGCTGTAATGTCATCATAAAACACAATAAAAGCGAACATCGAGGGAGAGGATGCAATGGGCTAGAATGGGGAGTTTTATTTTTTAGAGCTAGGGAAAAGAATCACTTGAGACCATGTTCCCCACAGATATTAATTGCTGTAGTTTCTTCTCTATTCACTGCAGCCGTACAGAGGGGCAGAATGCCACCCACACAGCCTACCCATGGCCAGTTCGCCTTGACAAATGGAGACCCCCTCAACTGCCATTCCTACCTATCCGGATATATCTCCCTTCTCCTGAGAGCAGAACCCTACCCGACCTCCAGATTTGGCAGCCAGTGCATGCAACCCAACAACATCATGGGCATCGAGAACATTTGTGAGCTGGCGGCCAGGATGCTGTTCAGCGCGGTGGAGTGGGCGCGGAATATCCCCTTCTTCCCAGACCTGCAGATCACCGACCAAGTGGCGCTGCTGCGGCTGACCTGGAGTGAGCTGTTTGTGCTGAACGCTGCCCAGTGCTCCATGCCCCTCCATGTGGCCCCTCTGCTGGCAGCGGCGGGGCTGCACGCGTCCCCCATGTCCGCGGACAGAGTGGTGGCCTTTATGGACCACATACGAATCTTCCAGGAGCAAGTGGAAAAGCTCAAGGCATTACATGTGGACTCGGCCGAATACAGTTGTTTAAAAGCTATAGTTCTCTTTACTTCAGGTAAGAACCAGGATTATTTCTATCCATCAGTTATCATCTCTGCATCAATGTCTGCCTGTGTGTTATCCATCTATTATCTATCTATCTATCATCTATCTATCTGTCTATATATCATCTATCTATCTATTATCTATCTATCTATCTATCTATCTATCTATCTATCTATTATCTATCTATCTATCATCTATCTATCTATCTATCTATTATCTATCTATCTATCTATCATCTATCTATCATCTATCTATCTAGTATTTATCTATCTATCTATCATCTATCTGTCTATATATCATCTATCTATCTATTATCTATCTATCTATCTATCTATCTATCATCTATCTATCATCTATCTATTATTTATCTATCTATTATCTATTTTTCTATCATCTATCTATCATCTATCTATTATTTATCTATCTATCATCTATCTATCATCTATCTATCATCTATCTATCCATCTATCTATTTATCTGTCTGTTATCTATCTATTTATCTATCTGTTTATTATCTATATATCTATCTATATATATCTATCATCTATCTATTATCCATCTATTATCTATCTATCTATCTATCTATCTATATATCTATGTGTGTATCTATCCATGTATCTATCTATAATCTATCTGATATCTATCCATCTATCTCATATCTATCTATCCATCTCTCTATCTATCCATCCATCCATCATTTTATCTATTTTCATGTGACTATCCAACTATCTATCCATCCATCGATTATCTATCTATCTAGCATCTACATTTATCTGTCTGTCTATTATGTATTATCTGGCTATGTATCTATGCATTTCTATATCTATGTTCTCCACATATATGTATGTGCTTATCTATCTATTATCTATCTATAATCTACATTTATCTGTGTGTCAATTATCTTTCTATCAATCAATCATCTATCTATCTATCTATCTATCTATCTATCTATCTATCTATCTATCTATCTATCTATCTATCTATCATCTATCTATAGATCTATTTATTATCTATTTATCTATCTATCTATCTGTTATCTATCCATATATCCATCATTTTATCAATTTTCTCCAAATTTTCATGTGACTATCCATCCATCCATTCATCTATCATTTATCTGTGTGTCTATTATCTATCTACCTATCTATCTATCTATCTATCTATCTATCTATCTATCTATCTATCTATCTATCTATCTATCTATCTATCTATCTATCTATCCTATCTATCTATTTTTCCACATTTACATGTATTTGCCTATCTAACAATCTATTTATCTATTATCTATCATTTACTTTTACAAAATAGATAAACATTGTATTAGAGTTAATTACTGTAGCAAATGCAGAAGTGTATTTTTATTTATTATTACAAATATCAAGGTCCACAGCTCCCACTGACTATAACAAATTCCCAAAAATATGGTAAAGACAAACAATACCATTTTATGAATCTGAGATCATTTCGGGAGATGATGTACAATGAAATAATGTGTTGTGAGGCAGGAGGTGGCCGTGCAGCCCTTCCTTGCTCCTCCAGGGCTCAGTCCCCTCTGTGGGGTGCAGCTTCCAGCAGGATCCGCTGTTTGTTTAGCTGCATGGGCCCAAATCATTGGGATTCCTAATGTATTTGTGAATCGGACGAGTTAAGACAGGCAGTGAGGATTTCACTTCTCGGCGGCTGTAACTTTAGACAGAATACAACTTTTAAGTGTAGAAACCAGAGGCCAGCAGCCCCATTATTTACCCTCGGCAAGCAGTGGGGGCAGGGAAGGGAAAGACATGCAGAAAGAGAAGTTTGCAGCCCTCTAAAAAAAAAAAAAACACAAAAAAAGTATAATATTAACAATAATAATATTCACACTACAGTCAGCCCCGAAGATTGTGATCACATGGAGACTCTAGTGTGATTTGTATAAATAATAATAATAATAATAATAATAATTTTATTTATATAGCGCCAACATATTCCGCAGCGCTTTACAAATTATAGAGGGGACTTGTACAGACAAAAAACATTACAGCATAACAGAAATACAGTTCAAAACAGATACCAGGAGGAGTGAGGGCCCTGCTCGCAAGCTTACAAACTATGGGGAAAAGGGGAGACAGGAATTAATGCATTAATATGGGGTGTAAATAGGGAGTATTTAATAATATCACAGGACTGAAGTCAAACTTTACAGCGCAAACTATAATTAAAAAATGTGATAAATGAGGCGGCTCAGTGACCCCAATGTCGCTGCGACATTCAGTATCTGTGTGAATGTGCGCCTATATATATGCTGTATTCCACACAGATTGCACAGCCTTCCATTTGATTAAGAATTTGCAGACATTCGTCGCCTGAGGCTTTCACTGCAAAAATTGTTAGATCACAAGTTATGTGTTTATCTTTCTACTTATCTGATCTTAAAAAATAGTGATGATAAGTGAAATCCCAGCAGCCTGTATACAATCAGATATTTATCAAATACATTATCATTATTATTATTATTATTATTTAGATTGCACATTGCATTCACACTGCCACCCAATTTGTTCCCCAGTCATCCCCTCCCCCCCTAAATGTAGCTGAGAGAAACTGGATCTGATGTAGCAAAGTGTAGCTTGCAAGGTTAGGGACCTATCTCCCAGGTCATATTGGATTTGTCTCCATTGTCATCCTATACACACGTGTATAATGGATGGGCATGGAGTGAAACGACTATTGATGGTCAGATCATGTTTAATTTGTGACTACCGGATCATGTTATGATATGTAATGTGCGCTTGATTAAAAGTTGTCAGAGGCTGCAGTGAGGGTTGTCAGTATGGGGTAACCTTGTCTGGGGTGCACTAAAATCTAACAGAAATAAGTTACACGCTGGAGCCTTTTCACTCCCCATGGTTCAGATCATTTGCATGCCTTTTTTTTTAATGTGGTGGACAACGATCTGCATTTCCGAGAAGCCAATGGCAGACAGAAGAATTGGTGATTTAAACCCCCTCTGCATTGTATTTAATGGCCAGAGTCTCCCTGGACCTTCTCTTAAGCCCAGCTCCAGTAGAGGAGGATAAGAGTTTGCTTGGCTGATTCTGAACAACCGATACTGACAAGATGATCTTTAAAAGAGCCACTTAAGACATTTGCTGAGACTAAAGAAAAACATATAGTCCTCCAAGGGAGAATATATTAGAGTCCAGGACTGCTATTGTTGATGAGTGAACATCAGATGCCATGGAAGGGGTCATTAGTAGGCCTCTGGTACACTTGTCCATGTGTCTAGATCTCAGCCCCAATGTGTTGCTGTATTTATGAGTTAATAATTTCTAATAATTGGGGGGGGGAGGGTGCTCCATATATTTGTGACAGGCCTTCTGGCTAGTCCAAGTCAAGCCTCAGCACAAGTAATGCTATAATGACATTGTTTCTCACACTTTCTTGCAGATGCCTGTGGTCTGTCTGATGTAGCTCATGTGGAAAGTTTGCAGGAGAAGTCCCAGTGTGCATTGGAAGAATATGTTAGAAGCCAGTACCCCAACCAGCCCACAAGATTTGGCAAACTCTTACTCCGCCTGCCCTCCCTCCGCACTGTGTCCTCCTCTGTCATAGAGCAATTGTTTTTCGTCCGTTTGGTAGGTAAAACCCCTATAGAAACGCTCATTAGGGATATGTTACTCTCTGGGAGCAGTTTCAATTGGCCCTATATGTCCATTCAATAAAGTAAAAGGATTGATTGGGGGGTGGGAAGGGGGCAGGGAGAATTAAAAAAAAAATAAAAAATGAAAAAAAAAAAAGACTCTGGGGTATGTTGGCTTAAAATTCCTTCTGCTAAAGGCTGTTACAAGTTTACTTAAAGAAGAGGGAAGAATTTATTGGACTGTGAATTAAAAAAAAAAAAAAAACCCTAAACATAAAAAGACTATCGATGAACTCTTATCAGAATGCATTTAAACCCGTCTCGTTCAGAACAACTTGCTACGTATCTTTTTTTTTTTTTCTAAAAAAAAAAAGAAAAAAAAAATCAGAAAAAAAAAACCAGGGAATTTTAGTCTTTTTTGTAACCTTTTAAAAAATATCGCTAAAAAGTGCATTTATGGATATGTGGAGACAATTAGCAGAAAGAAAGTTCTTTTTTTTTTTCTTCCAAATTCTAAATTGTCCTCTGTGTCTATGTATCTATTAGCTGTTTTATTTCTTTCTTCTTTTTTTTTCCCCCCCAATTTGTATATTCCTGGTTCCAAACCAGTTTCTTCTGTGGTTCTATAATATTATTATTATTTTTTTTTTTATATAAATATATTCTTGGCTTAAGAGAAAAAAAATGTATCCTTTAAAAGTATATGTTCTGTAAGAATTAAAACAGAGTCCACAAAATATCATAGGGGAAAAAAAATGGAACTTAAAAGAAAAAAATTGACACTAGGAACCCAAGTTGGAAGCGCACTTATAAGTGATGAGCCTAATTTAATTATTATTGAGACATGTAATTATTTACACAGTTGAACCACGTTTCTTCATTACACAAGACAGATTTTTTTTTTAATATTATTATAATTATTATTATTATTATTTTATTTTCATTAAAAAAAAAAAGACAAACTGTGGGGTTGAAGTGTAGGGGATTGTGTGTCTAAGACACAGCAGCGCTTTAGATAAGGACAATTCATGTTCCATTCAGTATTCTTCATTCTGTTCTGAAGCTCCTATATAACTGTTTGTATATTTGCAAATCCCTTTGTATTATAATTGTTGATATTTCCATTTTTTTAAAAGAGACGAAATACAATTGAAATCAGCATGACAAATAACACTGTTGGCACTTATACATAATGTGATTGATTCGGTAACTAGATTTTACAGTTTTGTGTTACAAAAAAAACTGAAGGTT
This sequence comes from Ranitomeya imitator, assembly GCF_032444005.1. NCBI lineage: Eukaryota > Metazoa > Chordata > Amphibia > Anura > Dendrobatidae > Ranitomeya > Ranitomeya imitator. The sequence goes on from NC_091285.1 coordinate 562,389,373, forward strand.
TTTTTTTTTTTTTCCTTTTTTGTTTTTTTTTTGTTTTGTTTTCTTTTTTTTTAAGTGCAACTTTTTTTGTTTCTGTATACTGTAAAAGTTATAATAACTGAACTGTTTGGTCGAGTCTTTGTGTGTTATATTTCAAGAAAAAAAAATGAAAGTATTCAGAAATTAAAATATTATTTGATATCTGAAAACCTTTTGGCTGTGACAAGTGTCTTTAAAAAAAAAACAAAACACAAAAACCAACAAGGAACGATATGATCCATATCCCAAGTGTTTATTTTAATTACCCACCACCCCTTCATAACATAGGGGGTCTGGCTGCAGAAGGGGTTAATTTAATTTGCTTTTTTTTTTTTTTACCCTATCCCCCCCACCTCTCATTATGTTTGCAGTGTATTTGCATGCCTAATTCGGCAGGAAACGCTTAAACCAATGGTTTATCTATGGTTTAAGAGGTACTGGACATTATTATTGCAACCCTTTCCTAGTAACCTAATCCACTATTTCATTAAAAATGGATTTCCTAGGCCCATAACTTCTAAGTGCCTGTATTTTAGCGAACTTATATTGTTAAACTGATCCAAAAAAAAAAAAAATTCTTCTGCATCTATTTTATGAACCTGAGAAATAAGAGGACTATTTTGTAAATATCTGATATACACGCACATATTTGGGGTAAGCCAGTGGCACATTTGTATATACAGGTCAGATGCTTTTTTTTTTTTTATTGGGATTTCTGATTTTTTTTTTTTGTCTTGGTTGCTCAATAATATTTTGTGATATGCGTTGTTTGAGAGAACCATCACTAAGGTGACTTAGATTAGAGGGTCCCTGCAAAAAAAAACAAAGCAATGTACAATTTAGTATTATTATTATTATAATAAATTCCTTGCATTCTGGAAGGGACTTTAGACCTTTATAATAGAACCAGGAAGGGTTAAACATATATGTAGGCATACACAAATTAATGTCATTTGTTAATATTGGGGGTATATTTTGTACAAAAAAAATATGGCCATATTTTATCATTATTCCAATGTCATTTTTTTTAATTATTATTTATTGTCAATGCACGCGTGGACCATGATTTGCTGTGTGACTGGGGCTGATTCTGGTGCCAGGCACAGATCCATAGCATAGAGCTGTGCACACAACACACATTCGCAGAGTGTTACTGACCTCTACTTTTAGCTTCCTCTATTGCAACTCATTGCATTTGTCAGTGGATGAAGGGTTTTGATTTTTTTTTTTTGTATTACAAAATATATATATATATTATCACAGGAAGTTGTTTTTTTTTTTGTGTTTAGCTTGTTGTAAACCATGTGTTGTAAATTGTCTCATTGGTATTAAATTATAATTTATGAATTTCAAAACTGAAAACTGAGTTAGTCCCTCTCCTTATTGTATGCGAGCAGCCATGGTGCTGATGATGAGGACGATGATGGTGGTTGTGGTGACAAAGCCAAATGTATGTGTGGGGGGGCAGAATTAGGGGGTTATTTATACTAAAGTTTTCCTTTTCGTGCTGAGTTGGGACAAAAGATCTTGCCAGGACAAAAGAAATGGAATGGGGGGTGATTTAAGAGCAACTTCTGGGAGATCCCGAAATATATATATATATATATATATATATATATATATATATATATATATATATATATATATATATATATATATATATATATATATATAAATTTTTGCTGAAAATTTTTTTGCTGAAAGGGGGTTAACCGTGGCTGTGTTGAAGAAGGCAACTTTCGAAGTGTCTTTCTTTCCTCCTGCCTGTGCTGGCCAAGCACGATCTCAGACAATAAAGCCCCCAGTGAAGATCTTCGCTCCCCACCATCTTCTGGGGGTCGGTGGGGGGCACAGGCCATTAAGGGTGATCCACCCCAGGAGAGGAGCTGGCTCTGCGATCCGCTGCACGATGAGGATCCCAGATCACACACAGCCGGAGCCTCCTCTGTGCACTCCTGTTTACTTTGGGTGGGATCTTAGGGGGGCGTCTTGGCGTGTGAAGTCTGCCTTCAGCCTGCTGGTGACTTGTGTGTCCTATTAGCTGAGGCAACATGGCGTCTCTGAGTGCAGTGCAGGCCTGGCTGCACAAAGCAGAGGCTGCTAACACAAACCACATGGAGACAAGACAAGCAGGGAGACCTTCCTTCCTTCCATCCACGAGCAGCAGGCAGTCCCATGTAACTGCTCTTCCTCCCATCACTTTACTAAGGACAAGGCAAGGGTTTATTTTTTGTAAAACTCTCAAGACCTTCATGTTGAGAGTGAGTGCAGATTAACCCCTCCGTGTGTGTCTGCGAAGTCCATGTACCCTCCCAAAACTTGCAGAAAGCTCAGTGGGGCAGTCAGTGAACCGTGGGTGCTGTGTGTCCGGCACACCTACAGGAAGCATTTAACCCAATAGATGCCTGAGACTATTTAACTGCACATTTACCTTTTTTAAAAAAAATAAAACTCCAGTCACTGCAATACCCATCTGAAGGCTTCATATTGGTTATAATGTGATTATATATAAATATATATATTTATTTATTTTTTATTTTTTTGGGGGGGTCGTTTTTGAGCTGTGTCCAATACTAACCAAATAGGGATTAGCATGTGTGTGTGTGCTACGAGCTGGAATATCTCCTTGCACTGTATGGAAAGCCTGGCTGTGTGGGAGGGGGGGGAGTATGCAAAGGGTTAATCAGAGAAAGCCAAAGTCGCAGTGGTTCCCAGACATTGCAGCAGGCCCAGCACCACTCGCACACAGCCCCGCACACACCTGTTGGAGGAGATGTGCACCCTATCGTGCCTGAGATGACACCGTGATAGCAGCTCACAGCCCCCCTTATTACAGATCAATTAAAACAGATGGATGTGACTGTGTGACATTATTACATTGTACAGTGCTGAGCTCGCTGAACAATGGTGTTGTGATGATGACATGTAATGCGGCCATTTGGGAGCAAGGAGCCCACAGGATGCACTGCTGCAGGTAGAGGAAGGGAATGTCAGAGAGGTAGAAGAGCATCCCCCTCTGTAAAGCTGGTCCTGGGGGTCTGGTGGGGGGACTCCAATGGCAGCAGCCAGCCCCCTCGTCCTGATGATACAGCTGTGATGGGGGCTCCCGTGCGGCCCCTGGGTGACTCTCCCCAGCCAGCGGCCACAGCGGCGGCGCGGGATCAGGGGACGCGGCGCTGATCGCACATGACAGAGCGTGTGTTCAGGCGGAACCGGATAATGGGCGACCTGCTCCTTATTAGAGGCGGACAGCGAACTAATGAGCAGCGGCGCCCACACTCCTCCCTCCACCAGATCCCAGGCGGATCACCTAAGGATCCAGTCTGTCACTGGATCACACACTAGTCAGGTGGCAGCACCCCGAAGAGTGCGAGGTGCCAGAGTGATCCTGGAGATCCGAATCAAGAGGGGACCCATATGTGGGGGGATTATATGTGTAGACACAATTCAACTCCATATAGTCTCCTATTTATTTCTTTTGATTTATGTATCTATGTACTATGCGATTATTTTAATATCTGTCTATATCTATTATCTATCTATTATCTTTCTATTACCTATCTATTATCTATCTACCTATTATCTATCTATCTATCTATCTATCTATCTATCTATCTATCTATCTATCTATCTATCTATATCTATCATCTATCTATTATCTATCTATCTATCTATTATCTATCTATCTATTATCTATCTATATCTATCTATCTATCATCTATTTATCTATCTATCATCTATCTATCTATCTATCTATCTATCTATCTATCTATCTATCTATCTATCTATCTATCTATCATCTATTTATCTATCTATCTATCATCTATTTATCTATCTATCATCTATCTATATCTATCTATCATCTATTTATCTATCTATCTATTATCTATCTATATCTATCTATCATCTATTTATCTATCTATCTATTATCTATCTATCTATATCTATCTATCATCTATTTATCTATCTATCTATTATCTATCTGTCTATATTACTTATGTAATTGAAGCACTTTTTGAAGGATTGCATAGACACTTGTATATTGCTTGAAAAAGGTTCTCACAATGCACCGAAACGCTTGGCCAATATGAGGCTATTAACAAGGGTTTTTTTTTTCATCTTGAATAGGTGTGCTGCCTCCATTATCTTTTTCTTTCTTTCTTTCTTTCTTTCTTTCTTTCTTTCTTTCTTTCTTTCTTTCTTTCTTTCTTTCTTTCTTTCTTTCTTTCTTTCTTTCTTTCTTTCTTTCTTTCTTTCTTTCTTTCTTTCTTTCTTTCTTTCTCTAATCCATCCATCATCTATGCACAGTCTCTGTATATTTATGTATCATCGTATTCTCTATCTTTGACGCTACTTATAATAATACATATATCCTCAGGCCTCACTCTTTTAATGACGCCCTCACTTGCGTTCTATTTGGATATATTTTAGAAGATCGACCTTAAACGATTTATTTTTATGCTCAACCCCTCCATAAATTACTACATATTATTATATTCAATTAATTAGTACAACGTGCTAGATGGGACTATATCCAGGGAGCAATGCAAGTTACAGGATGTCAGCTTCTTATTCCACATTATTTTTTATTATTGTTTTGTTTACTTTATTTTTCCACTTTATTAGACCAGCCACCTTTATTCATTGGGAAACAAGAGCGAGTGCACGATGTGGGTTATACTAACTGCAGGGTCCAGGCCTGTGTGCCCTCACATTGTCTGCCCAGCTCTCTCCCCTGGATGGCCTGTGTGCCAGCACATTGTCTGCCCAGATCTCTCCCCTGGATGGCCTGTGTGCCCTCACATTGTCTGCCCAGCTCTCTCCCCTGGATGGCCTGTGTGCCAGCACATTGTCTGCCCAGATCTCTCCCCTGGATGGCCTGTGTGCCCTCACATTGTCTGCCCAGCTCTCTCCCCTGGATGGCCTGTGTGCCCTCACATTGTCTGCCCAGCTCTTTCCCCTGGACGGCGTGTGTGCCCTCACATTGTCTGCCCAGCTCTCTCCCCTGGATGGCGTGTGTGCCCTCACATTGTCTGCCCAGCTCTCTCCCCTGGATGGCCTGTGTGCCAGCACATAGTCTGCCCAGCTCTCTCCCTTGGATGGCCTGTGTGCCCTCACATTGTCTGCCCAGCTTTCTCCCCTGGATGGCCTGTGTGCCAGCACATTGTCTGCCCAGCTCTCTCCCCTGGATGGCCTTTGTGCCCGCACATTGTCTGCCCAGCTCTCTCCCCTGGATGGCCTGTGTGCCAGCACATTGTCTGCCCAGCTCTCTCCCCTGGATGGCCTGTGTGCCCTCATATTGTATGCCTAGCTGTCTCCCCTGGATGGCCTGTGTGCCAGCACATTGTCTACCCAGCTCTCTCCCCTGGATGGCCTGTGTGCCCTCACATTGTCTGCCCAGCTCTTTCCCCTGGATGGCGTGTGTGCCCGCACATTGTCTGCCCAGCTCTTTCCCCTGGATGGCGTGTGTGCCCTCACATTGTCTGCCCAGCTCTCTCCCCTGGATGGCCTGTGTGCCAGCACATATTCTGCCCAACTCTCTCCCCTGGATGGCCTGTGTGCCCTCACATTGTTTGCCCAGCTCTCTCCCCTGGATGGCCTGTGTGCCAGCATATTGTCTTCCCAGCTCTCTCCCCTGGATGGCCTGTGTGCCCTCACATTGTCTGCCCAGCTCTCTCCCCTAGATGGCCTGTGTGCCCTCACATTGTTTGCCCAGCTCTCTCCCCTGGATGGCCTGTGTGCCCGCACATTGTCTGCCCAGCTCTCTCCCCTGGATGGCCTGTGTGCCCTCACATTGTCTGCCCAGCTCTCTCCCCTGGATGGCCTGTGTGCCCTCACATAGTCTGCCCAGGTCTCTTCCCTGGATGGCCTGTGTGCCCTCAAATTGTCTGCCCAGCTCTCTCCCCTGGATGGCCTATGTGCCAGCACATTGTCTGCCAAGCTCTCTCCCCTGGATGGCCTGTGTGCCCTCACATTGTCTGCCCAGCTCTCTCCCCTGGATGGCCTGTGTGCCCGCACATTGTCTACCCAGCTCTCTCCCCTGGATGGCCTGTGTGCCCGCACATTGTCTGCCCAGCTCTCTCCCCTGGATCGCCTGTGTGCCCTCACATTGTCTGCCCAGCTCTCTCCCCTGGATGGCCTGTGTGCCCGCACATTGTCTGCCCAGCTCTCTCCCCTGGATCGCCTGTGTGCCCTCACATTGTCTGCCCAGCTCTCTCCCCTGGATCGCCTGTGTGCCCTCACATTGTCTGCCCAGCTCTCTCCCCTGGATGGCCTGTGTGCCCGCACATTGTCTGCCCAGCTCTCTCCCCTGGATGGCCTGTGTGCCCGCACATTGTCTGCCCAGCTCACTCCCCTGGATGGCCTGTGTGCCAGCATATTGTCTGTCCAGCTCTCTCACCTGGATGGCCTGTGTGCCCACACATTGACTGCCCAGCTCTCTCCCCTGGATGGCCTGTGTGCCCTCACATTGTCTGCCCAGCTCTCTCCCCTGGATCGCCTGTGTGCCCTCACATTGTCTGCCCAGCTCTCTCCCCTGGATGGCCTGTGTGCCCGCACATTGTCTGCCCAGCTCTCTCTCCTGGATGGCCTGTGTGCCCGCACATTGTCTGCCCAGCTCTCTCCCCTGATGGCCTGTGTGCCCTCACATTGTCTGCCCAGCTCTCTCCCCTGGATGGCCTGTGTGTCCGCACATTGTCTGCCCAGCTCTCTCCCCTGATGGCCTGTGTGCCCTCACATTGTCTGCCCAGCTCTCTCCCCTGGATGGCCTGTGTGCCCTCACATTGTCTGCCCAGCTCTCTCCCCTAGATGGCCTGTGTGCCCTCACATTGTCTGCACAGCTCTCTCCCCTGGATGGCATGTGTGCCCGCACATTGTCTGCCTAGCTCTCTCCCCTGGATGGCCTGTGTGCCCGCACATTGTCTGCCCAACTCTCTCTCCTGGATGGCCTGTGTGCCCACACATTGTCTCCCCAGCTCTCTCCCCTGGATGGCCTGTGTGCCCGCACATTGTCTGCCCAGCTCTCTCCCCTGGATGGCCTGTGTGCCCGCACATTGTCTGCCCAGCTCTCTCCCCTGGATGGCCTGTGTGCCAGCACATTGTCTGCCCAGCTCTCTCCCCTGGATGGCCTGTGTGCCCTCACATTGTCTGCCCAGCTCTCTCCCCTGGATGGCCTGTGTGCCCTCACATTGTCTGCCCAGCTCTCTCCCCTGGATGGCATGTGTGCCCGCACATTGTCTGCCCAGCTCTCTCCCCTGGATGGCCTGTGTGCCCTCACATTGTCTGCCCAGCTCTCTCCCCTGGATGGCCTGTGTGCCCGCACATTGTCTGCCCAGCTCTCTCCCCTGGATGGCCTGTGTGCCCGCACATTGTCTGCCCAGCTCTCTCCCCTGGATGGCCTGTGTGCCCTCACATTGTCTGCCCAGCTCTCTCCCCTGGATGGCCTGTGTGCCCTCACATTGTCTGCCCAGCTCTCTCCCCTGGATGGCCTGTGTGCCCTCACATTGTCTGCCCAGCTCTCTCCCCTGGATGGCCTGTGTGCCCTCACATTGTCTGCCCAGCTCTCTCCCCTGGATGGTTCTCTCTTCCTCCTCTCTACCTCTCTCGCTTCTCTTCCAGTAAATTGGTCGGTAACGTGTGTCTTTATGTTCTGCCTATAACTAGGATGTAATCAGGCGCCACATGTCTCTCTCTAAAAGCATTTAATAAATGTCTATTAAAGCGCTACGAATGTAAGATAAATTTAGTAGCCCTGCTTCCTCCCTGTATCCGACCAGTAATGATGGATTTACCTACAGGGGTTTACTCTACACTCGATCCACCCAAATACAATTATTTACCCTGCAGCCTGGACTGTAGCATCCTCCAAATTCTCCTCTACCCCTGTCTGCACATTGCTCCATCATCTTGTCTGGATGGATTCTAATAAAAGTGCAGGTTACTGCTCTTCTGGGGGACAATGTTATTTTCCACAAGCTGCTCCAAGATATGTTTAATCCCATCCCCATAAAGTCTCTTTATAGAGTTACAATTACCTCTCCCCTTTCTATGCATTGTGTTAGGGAGGCTAGGCATCACTTGCCTTGGGTTTCATTACTCTTTTATTTTAATGGCCTTCTACTGTTTATTAGGCAAGAAACTAATATACTGCAGAGAAGCCTGAATACCAGTTATATCACAGACGTGGACAGTAGAGACGTTGCTGAGTGCAATGTAGGAGAGGCAGTGTAGTGTCCTGAGTCAATCTGGGGGTAAAGAAGAAGATCATTATTTTATCTGTAGATGTAAAATAGGTTTGATACATAAATAGAAGAGACGATGAATGAGGAGGGAATTTATTACTGGAGGCATCTCTAATAATCCTGGGGCATATTTATAATTGGTATATGTCAACAAATATATATATATATATATATATATATATATATATACATATATATATATATATATATATATATATATATATATATATATATACGCAGACATTGCTAGCAAAAATATCAGCATTATGTCACTGACAAAATATGAATTGGCTGATTTTTTAAAGCTTATTTTTCTAGCTAAATTCGTGTAGATATACATTGAGATATATATATATATATATATATATATATATATATATATATATATATATATATATATATATATATTCTCGCCACTTGCTTTTTGCTTTTGTACCATGCTTTAATTACATTTCCAGATTTCATTGAGATGTCTCCTTACTTTAGCTGTCAGTTATCTTTGTCCCTTGTAAATGAAGGTCCATAAAATGGACCTATTGCTCTCAGCAGGCAGCCCTCTCTTTAAATGTAAGAAAATTGTGCCATCTACCAGTTAGACCAAGTACTGACACATTGTGAGACCTCCAAAGACCTCAGCCTGACTTCAATGCCTCCATGTCACAGGCAACCCCCAAAGAGGGGCTTCTTACAGCCAGTCATGGGGGGCTGCACCCCAAGTGCTTACACAATGGTGGCACTGAAGCTGCGGCTGCCCACTGAACAAACAATGAATATTCCTGTTTTTAATGAGTTTTATCATTACTACTACTACTATTATTATTATTATGAATGATAATAATAAATCTTACAACCAAAAAAAATCTCTATCAAGATAGGCAATGTGTAAAGCCAGAAGAGGGGCGACCCCCAATGCAATCAGTGTTGTGATTTGTTTTCCTTTATCATGATTTCTTTGGTTTATTTTTAAATATTATTATTAACCTTATTTTATATTTAAGCCCAAATTAGACACAAATATATCC
>NC_091285.1:562406152-562411152 GCF_032444005.1 Ranitomeya imitator
ACTTACACTTTAAGGCAGAGCTTGTATCTCACAACAAGTGCCATCTCTCGTGTGTATGAGGAGCAGAGCTTTCTGGAGTAATGGCTGCTCCTCACCGTCCAGACCATCTGCGTCACTGTGAAAAGCGCGCACATTGCACCAGTGTTCTGTGGATCGAGCTTTTTCTTGGTCTTTTCCTTTTCCCTCTTGCTATTCCACATTCGGCTGCAAGGTGGCGCTGTGCCGTCTGCATCCTGCAAACAGAACTTCGGATATTTCTGCAAGATTCTAATGAAGGGACTTTCCATAGTGTCCTGCGCATGATCAGATCTGTGTATGGGGGATCATATAGGATATTAAATATACACAACAGGATTAATAGAAGGGAACAAAGCAACGAACACCCTCTCATTATCTGTACACATCTCCGAGTTATTTTGCTCAGAAGAGGTTTTTATTTTTTAGATAATTTTTTATGCAGCAGGACAAGCCATAGGATTGATCTGTTTTTCAATTATTTTATTTTTTCATTTTAAATAACAAGTTAGAAAAAAAAAATCCAATCAGGTGGGGCACATACTGAGCTAAGGGAATGGAAGTGATCGAATTTTTTTCTAAATATGTTTTTTTTTCTGAAAAATTGATGCAAAAAGAAATATACAGGTTAGAGATGAGATTATTGTTTATTTCATATCTAATTAGAGAAACATTAAGCTATTTATACACATTTATGGTAGTAATATAGACATTTTATGGAATTTATTACATTATTAACACGAGCAGATTATTAACTTTTTATAGAATTTAAATTTGTAGTAAAAATAAATGTATGAAGATAATTCGCAAATAATAATAATAATAATAATAATAATAATAATCATCTCCATAATGGCCGGTGTCCCACGGTGCTTCCTGTACACGGCGCTCCCACGGGTGGATCCAGGCACACACGCTGCCCACCTGTACGGCCCCCAGCCCAGCCCCTCTGCGGATGGCGGATTGTTCCCACCCACACGCGCAGAATTGATGATAAATAGAATTAGTAACGTGCCGGTAATGGAAAGCGGCGGCACAAGGGGCGGGGAGGACGGAGGGTCCAGAGCTGTTCACACTGTGCGGCCGGCGTCATCACATGCCGCAGATAAGGGCACAATGCAGCCACACACAGAACCGCACCGGCGGCTCCGCACAACCAGCAGCACCGATATCTAACAGCAGCACGTGTGCACCTGCCGGTGTGTGTGCATAGGGCTCTATACAGGCTCATACACCGCCACAGACTGGGGCACCAGCAGGCACTAATCACAGCCATCATCATCCATAATGGTAAATTATTCACATCACACACACACACCACACACATACATACACATATATACACACATACCATACACACACACACACACACACATCACACACACACACCACACACATACATACACATATATACACACATACCATACACACACACACACACACATACACACGCACACACACACACCATACATACACACATCACACATAAACAGATCACACATATACATACACATACACACACCACACACATACACACACCACACACACACACCACACACATACATACACATATGTACACATATACACACACACATACACACACCATACACATACATACACACACATAAACAGATGACACATATACATACACACACACCACACCACACACCACACCACACACATACATACACACACACACACACACACACACCACACATACATACACACACACACCACACACATACATACACATAAACAGATGACACATATACATACACACACACACACCACACCACACCACACACATACATACACATACACACACACCACACACACACACCACACCACACACATACACACACCACACACCCCACACACTACACACAAACACACACATAAACAGATCACACATATATATACACATACACACACCACACACACAAACCACACCACACCACACCACACACATACACGCACCACACACCCCACACACTACACACAAACACACACATAAACAGATCACACACATACATACATACACATACACACACACATACATACACATACACACACACCACACACATACACACACCACACACATACACACACCAAACACCCCACACACTACACACAAACACACACATAAACAGATCACACACATACATACATACACATACACACACACATACATACACACACACCACACACATACATACACATATACACACACCACACACACACCACACACATACACACACCACACACCCCACACACTACACACACTACACACAAACACACACATAAACAGATCGCACACATACATACACACACCCACACACCACACACACACACACACACCACACACACACCACACACATATAAAAACATTATACATACACCAATTATTCTGCTTCATATAATTTGTACACCTCTATCCCTTTATTTCTCTCTCATTTTTTTTATTATGGCCTTTTCTTTCTTTCTTCCTTCCTTCCTTTCTTTCTTTCTCTTTTTTTCTTCCTGTCTTATCTCTTTCTTTTTCTATCTTACTTTTTCTATATCTCACCTCACTCTTTCTTTCTTTATATTTTCTTTCCTTCTTTCTTCATTTTTTTCTTTCGTTCTCTCTTCCTTCCTGTCCCCATCTCTCTTTTTCCATTCTTTCTTTCTTTCTTTCTTTCTTTCTTTCTTTCTTTCTTTCTTTCTTTCTTTCTTTCTTTCTTTCTTTCTCTCATTCATTCATTCTTTCTTTCTCTCTTTCATTCTTTCATTCATTCTTTTTCTTTCTTTATCTATTTCTTTCTTTCTCTCTTTCATTCTTTCATTCATTCTTTTTCTTTCTTTATCTATTTCTTTCTTTCTTTCTCTCTTTATTTCTTTCATTCATTCTTTTTCTTTCTTTCTCTATTTCTTTCTCTCTTTCTTTCATTCATTCTTTTTCTTTCTTTCTTTCTCTCTTTTTCTCATTATGTGCACATTTATATTGTGTCAGATTTTTTGAGTTTCTGGCATTTTGATAAGCAGAATACTGCAGATTTTTGGCTATTTTTAGCTGTCTGTTAGCATTTAGATTGTATGCTCTTAGGTCTTAAGTTTATCTTCATTGCTTGTCACACAGTTGTACAGCGCAACGACCTATGCTGGTGTCATATATTTTCCTCTCTCCAGTGTTTATATAGTAACAGCACATTCTACAATCTCTTTTCGCAGTTTTACAATCTACAGACAGTTCTTCACATATACACCTGCCGATTTAATAGAAATCAATATCAGTATTTTAGGATGTGTTACAAGAACCAGAAAACAATCCCACACAAATATTAATACTTCAGGTATGAGGACCATCAGAATGGAGCAATCTATGTTTCCACTTGATCCCACATAGTTATATATTGATCTGCTTTAACTGGAAGCCATGACACTCCTGTGCGCAGAACTTACTGATGTGTGTATAGTCCACAGAAATCAAAAGACTCCCTGGAATAATCCGTCCAGCTCAGCCGTTTTCCCAAAGATATATTGCAGAAAAATCGCAAGTGTAGATAAGCCCTTATCGCATAAATCGGTTTTCATTTCTTTTTATCCAGTTTGACTTTAGGCATCAGTGTTCCAGGATTGTTGACTCTTGTGTTATATTATCAGCTAAGGGCTTTGTCATTTTTAATCACCATTTTTTCCTAAGTTTTGAGAAGCCTATCCCAAGCATTGGTGATTTTTTTTTTTATACCTTTGATGGCACCGTTTGCAGAAACAATCTATAATTGTTGCAGAAAAGAGTTGGGAACAATGGAACCATATAGGTGATGATGTGCATTATATGCTAAAGCTGAAACCAAAGGAGACCTGACTGGAGAACTGATGTAATAACATATCGCAATGGTGCACATAGAACACACCATCCAAAGAGCCTGTGCACACTGGAGTCTTGTGCACCGTTCTCCAGAATTGGCCAATACAGACAGATAATATATATATATATATATATAATATATATATTAGAAGAGCATATCAATTATACTTTTCTTCGTTTCATATTTCTTTCCATTATTTTCCTGTTTGCCTCCAGTTGTTATTCCTTTCTTTTTATTTCTGGCTTCCTTGTTTTATTCCTCCTTCCTTTCTTTTTTCTTTCTTTTCTTTCTAAATTTTCCTTCCTTCCTTTCTCTCTTTTCTTCCTTCCTTCCTTTCTTTCTTTCTTTCTTTCTTTCTTTCTTTCTTTCTTTCTTTCTTTCTTTCTTTCTTTCTTTCCTTTCTTTCTTTCTTTCTTTCTTTCTTTCTTTCTTTCTTTCTTTCTTTCTTTCTTTCTTTCTTTTCTTTCTTTCTTTCTCTCTCTCTTTCCTTTCCTGGTATTATACCGTTCCTTATTTTACCTTTTGTCCCCTCTCTTTACACTTTTCTACTTTCCTTCTTTTTGTTGCTCTTTCTCTCGGCTTCCATGACTTTTCCTTTTCTCTGCCGGCTCGTTGGAAGCAGTGATCTCGGTATTTGTGGAGCATCTTCTGCGTCCTCTTGATATTTGGGTTGTGAAATCATTATTTATTCCCAGCAATCAATAACCCGGTGGCCACGTGACTGCCCCACTCCTCTCACTAATTATCTCCCACGGTTCTGTGGCGGTGATTACAGGCCCGGTGGCTGCTGCCCGTACACGGTGCACGGTGGCTGTGGGTGAAGTGTGAAGGGGCTGTCAGCAGTCATTACAGCGGCTGTCTAACAGGACATCTCAATCTCCCTGGCAGCCTGTGATGAGAGCAAAGACCCCTCTAACATGACAGCCCCAGCCCTGAGCCCACCACAGGCAGCTCCAGGAGCTCTGGCCGGCAGGTCGCTAATATACTACCGCCAATGAGCACGTGTGTCACACAGAAATGCCAACCTATGCCATGTCCTAGTGCATAAAGAAATGCCAACCTATGCCATGTCCAAGTGTATAAGGGAATGCCAACCTGTACCATGTCCTAGTGCATAAAGAAATGCCAACCTAT
>NC_091285.1:562418652-562536152 GCF_032444005.1 Ranitomeya imitator
AATCATTTTAATGAGTTCATCTTTAGTTTTGTGAAAATTAAGAGCGTTTCCCCCCTCCCCCCCCAACATAAACAGTAAAAGGTGATATGGGCAGCCGTCTAGATGATGATATTATTTCTTAATTAGCTCGGTGTCAAAGGTTTAGGGAGCCCGATTAACTATATTTTACCTTAATTACACACTGAACTCCGCTGAGTATCTTCTGGGCGCTGATATTTTTTTCCCCCCATTTATTACGAAATATCGCATGAAACACAAAATATTCAATTCAGTACATTCATTAATTCTTTGTAACATTAATTAATTGCAAGAGATGCTCACGTGCAGATAAAGGGAGCAATCTCTGTAAGATTTACAGAAGGTGGAAGGCAAGGAGACATGAATATTACATTCCCGAAATGAACATTTCAGAGGGATACAAAGGGCCGGGTCGTCAGATGAATACTTGAGAAATTGAGAAAAGAAATGTTTATCAATAAATGGATACCATAAATTGTATGAAATATTAAATCTATCTCTATATATTCATATATATATATATATATATATATATATATATATATATATATATATATATATATATATATATATATATATATATATATATATATATATATATCTGCCTTTATATATATATTTGCCTATATATATATATATATATATATATATATATATATATATATATATATATATATATATCTGCCTGAATATGCATATATATATACATATATATATATCCAATATACATATATTTATATAGCTACCTGAATATATATATATATATATATATATATATATATATAAAACTCACTTTTGAAATTGTCAGGCGAGGCTTGTCCTGCAGTGAGCAGCCTGACACTCTTGGTCATCACAGTCTCAAACTTGTGCTGATATTAAATGTTACTGCGACAATTTAAATGTTGCTGCGACAACTGGTGCTTACCAGGAGACAAGTGCCTTTCACATGAGAATAAAAAGAGACCAGGCTGTTCAGCTTCACAATGAGATGTGCCCAACATTTACCATACAGGTCACCATCATCATAAAAGATCTGCTGAAACATCACTTTACATTCAGCCATCTCTTCTTGTGAGAATCTTCCCTTTAGTTACTGCTCATGTGAATTTTAAAGTAGAATTATTTCATTTGCTGCCCACTCCGGATCCACCAAAGCTAAAAATCTCAGGAAGGTAAAATCCATACATCAGACATATGCTCTTAAGATTAGTGCTCATCAGTGATGCAACAAGTTTTGGCATTAATCACCAGTAATAATCATCTGTGATAATCTCTTCTAGTGGTAGGTATTCATTCATTTACACTGAGACATTAACACATTTATTTCTACATATTTAATAATTAGGATTAATAATAATAATAATAATAATAATAATAATAAATGTAATATTTAGTTCCCAGCTATGCAGCTATTTTTCCCTTAGGCGATGCCAGGACTGATCCCATAGCTTTCTATGGCCCCTTCACATCCCCTCCTGCATCAGTTGTTGCTATAGACCCTTAGAGAAGCTGGATCAGTGCTACAGGTCATGCTCTTTTTAAGCCAGCTCCATATTTTTGCAGTTGGAACTGGTGAAAATGTCTGATGATATCTAAGGCTATGTTCACATATTGCTTTTTTTGCTGCATTTTTTTTCCTCCGCAACTGCTCTCTTGGCAGTAAAGGAGCTGCTTACACAAAGCAGGTTTTGCTGATATTTTTTCCTGTGAATTTTCTGCATTTTTGTTGTTTTTTTGTGCATGCTGATGAAGTTTATCCTCCCAAAAAATCATGATGCGACTTCCTTAAGGTTTTTGCACCAAAAGTGCCTCAAAATCTGATACCTGCATTTTTTGGGTGAAAAAAAGCTGCAAAAATGAAATCAGTCAGGAAAATAAAAAAAACAATGTGTGTGCATGAGATTTGTGAAATCTCAGAGCTTTTGCTGGTACTGTAAAATGCAACTTAAAATTTCCATAAAAAAGCAGAAAAAAATGCAACAAAAACGCAACGTGTGAACAAAGCCTGAGGCTATGTTCACACGTTGCGGATTAGGCTTAGGAATTTCTGGTGCGGATTCTGCCTCTCCTGGCAGAAAACGCACCTGCGGATTTGTTGCGTTTTTGTGCGGTTCCGCTGCGTTTTTTGTATGTTTTTGCTGTGGTTTTCTTGCGGATTTGCTACATTTTTTACCCCTGCGGTTTTCTATAATGGAATGGGTACAAAAACGCTGCAGATTCACAAAAAAGCAGTGACATGCTACTTCTTTTAAAGCGCAGCGTTTCCGCAGCGGATTTTCCGCAAAGTGTGCACAGCATTTTTTTTTCTCATTGATTTACATTGTACTGTAAATCGATTGCGGATCTGCAGCGTTTCTGCATCTCATAAAAAGGCTGCGGATCCGCAGAGAATCCGCTACGTGTGCACGTACCCTGATGCAGATTTGACATCAATATTAGTATTTCGATTTTTTTTTTAAATTAATTAATGAATTAATGAATTTATTGTATCTGTTCTTTTTGCTTATATTATTAGCTATTGTGAATAAGTTTTCCTCTGTGAATATTTTAGCATTTTTTTAAACATGTTTTTCTTTTTGTAAGCTGTACGTATACTTGTAGCTTAGGTTTGTTATCCAGCACAGCTTATTGTGATGTCACATTACGTCATCTATGGTTTTGCTTCCGAATACAGGGACTAAGGTGTAATAAAAAGCGCACGCGACGTTGCACCTGCTTAGTAACTGATCAGTTAAATCGTTTAACTCTGCAACATCTGCATGTGTAAAACACCTATTTCCTATAATATCCAGAGCTATGATAGCTTGGTAGGAAATACTCTGTATAATATTTCCCATCATAATACTGAG
This sequence comes from Ranitomeya imitator, assembly GCF_032444005.1. NCBI lineage: Eukaryota > Metazoa > Chordata > Amphibia > Anura > Dendrobatidae > Ranitomeya > Ranitomeya imitator. The sequence goes on from NC_091285.1 coordinate 562,421,520, forward strand.
AGTAATAATAAGTGTTTCCGCCACTACTGGTATACAGATAAATCAGGTGTTTTTTTTTCTTTCTTTAATCAAATTATCAAGAGAACCTTGATAAATGGCCCCCAAGGTAAAGAGCCTGTCTTTGATTTCTATGCAAATCGCGCATACTGCGCTTCTTAAAATTCAAGTCCATAAAATGACTGGGGAATTCGAACATTTATCATTTTCAAAGGTATTAATTCAAGATGCATTGCCTGGCGGCTTTCTGTGAATATTATCTGAGAAAGGCCAGGTCATCTCTGTGAACTATTGATTAGAAGTCATATCTCCCCATGTTGGGAGAATCTGCATTTGCCTCTCTGACAAGGTGAGCCTGTTTCTAGCGAGGCCGATTGCCATATTATTTCGCTCTACAGTACTTGCTATTTTAGAATTTCCTTGGATTTTAACTTGTGACCCTGAGAAACCAGTAAAAATTGTCCAAGTCTCCCCTTTTTAACCTAAAAGAGATGCAATAGAAGAGGTGAAAGACGATAGAAGATTGTTGGAAAGGTGGAAGGGAAGAACACAGTGGATGTCGTACAACGTGGGAGAATCTAACCGCTCATCCATGGAAGGCCTGATCTTTACATTGGAGTCTCTGAAAATGGTCAGAGTCATTAGATATTTGCCAATTGTTATGTGGCTGCTATAACTCCCTCAATTGGTGATGATAGGAAACAGCATCGAACAAGGCACATGAGGTTGACATCTACTCATCTAGCCCTACGTCTACATCACTAGTAATTAATGGGGTTCTCCGATATTTTCCTTTTAAAAACAGTGTAATTTCATACCATAAAATGCAAAGCAGGCTACATTTACTAAACCCAACTGATGATAGGGTGGTATTTGATTGCTGTCACTTTAAGAGGAACAATATGGTTTCAGTGCTCACATGAGAGACAATGCTTGAATATTCCAGAACAAGCCAAACTGATGAAACACTAAACAATGTGTAACATTTCATGGTCAGGGACCCAAAATGTGTTACCACACAGTCTCCCACCAATATTTTGGTCTCCATCTTATGTCATGTGACAATTTTTCACACAGTCATAGAGACCCTATTCTCTAGTGCTTTGCCCCTCTACTCTAGGACCCTGCACTCAACGATTATGCTGACATATGCTAAAGGGGTTGTCCAGGCTTTTCACAAAAGTCTACACTCACTTTCTTGTGACTGCAGACTTTTGAATCCTCATATTGTGCGCACTGCGATTTGCATACTTCCGGCAACATTCCGACTAGACATGCTCAGCTTAGCTCAATATTAGTGACTTGAGAGAGGCCACACACGTCTAGTCAGAATGTGGCAGGGAGTATTCGTATTGCATACTTGTGGCAACACACTCGGTCTCGCCATTGCTACTGGAGAATCCTCACAGTGCGCTCTGATATGAGGATTCACAGGTCACAGTCACATTCAGTAGAGTGACCAGACTTTTATGAATATACTTACACTAGTAGTCATTCCGCCCTGGCAATGAACCTTAAAGGCTCCCATTACACCACTCCTCCCACTGTATATTCCTTCTTGTCCAGAGTAGTCCAGGTTTGTACTGGTGGGCTCCATCATAGGCCAACAGGGCAACTAGAATGCTTTGATGTTCAGCACCTCTATAGCCAAATTTCATTCTTTCTCACATGCCCCACTGCAAAGACATAGGTTTGCTTCCCATAAGTGCCCAGGTCACAGCTTAATCCCTGCAGAGACTCAGGTCTAGCACTTCCTATGATAAGTCTACAATTTTGCAAATAGCAGCAATACCTGGTTCATACATCCGCTCTCCTCTGCGTTCATGTAACCGAGTGGCAGCACATGAACTATGTTCTGTATGTAATCTTGAACCAGGCTCTTACAAGGCCCAGTCAATCCTCCATGTCTCCCCTCTCACTTCCACTCAGTAGACTCTTGTTCCTTTTGACCGGTCACCAGTAATGTGCACCTCCTTCCATCCTCCAGTAGACCTACAAAATAAGACGTATATACAATACAACATATGAACATGGAATGGCCATTAACATCTGAGTAGTCTCTTAATAAATTCACAGGCCTTAAAGGAACAGGAAACAAGGAGACAGGTGCTACCCATACACTACAAAAAATAGGGGGTCACACATTCCACCCTCTTGGCATCCGTAGGTATCCAAACCATATACATATGTTAGCAAGAGAATCACTCTACCCACTATCATAATATGCTTATAGCTTGCAGATAGCCATACACATCATAAAAATGCCACCACATACGGATGACTTTGGTGGAATCCACTAAGATTGAAGTTTGTGTATAAGAGCTGCTGAGTGTTCTCCAATATCGGAGAAACAAGGATCAGACATGCTCAATGAAACCTAATGAAATCACTGCTCCACAAGACAATAGTCTATGTTCCTCTCATTGTTGAAATAAACATCATTGGTTGACAGATCCAAGTATTTATGGTTAGTTGGGTTTCATTGGAACAAGCCCATGGTTGACATCTTTTTTTGTATGATAGTGGACAACATTTTAGGTTGTGGTGGTTTCATTATTTTTTCTTCTTCTCTGGGTCAAGGGTATTGACATATTGGGTCAATCTTTGCTACATTGCCAAGGTTTTTCTACAGCCTTCACGCTCACAAACATGACAAAGATACTCTAAGAATAAAAAAAGCGTTGAGACACATAGTTGGATATATCCATAATATGCCACTGATAGACTGCAATAGGCTCATACTAAACCTTCAAGTGCCTCAGATATTAAATGGTTATACATGGTGGCAAAAACTGTGCCATGTGTGATTTCATGGTATATTACAGTGGTCCCCCCTCCCCCCTAGAAAGATGTTGCACTAAACGGCTGAACACAAGTCCAACAGCTCTTGATGCGAGAGTTCTGGGACTTTGCGATCTATTATATCTACTCCATGTAAATTCTATTTCTCTCAGTCTTAAACCTAGTCCATGTTATTTATTTTACTCACTTACATAGCGCCATGATAAGCATGTCGAGGTGAGGAGACTTAAAGCCGCAATGCTCCTCTGGGAAATATGCAAATTGTCTCTTCAGAGAGGAAGAGGACTAGAACTCTAGTGCCACTTATTGGAAGTAGCAATCCTAACAGTCAATGTCGACCCTCTAACGAGCCTTGTCACATGACTTAGGATGTGACAAGGCTCGTTAAAGGGTCGACATTGACTGTTAGGATTGCTACTTCCAATAGGTGGCACTAGAGTTCTAGTCCTCTTCCTCTCTGAAGAGACAATTTACATAGTGCCATTAATTCCACAGCGCTTTACACACATGTCTTTGGAGTGTGGAAGGAAACCGGAGCACCTGGAGGAAACCCACGCAAACACGGGGAGAACATACAAACTCCTTGCAGATGTTGTCCTTCATGGGATTTGAACCCAGGAGTCCAGGACCCCAGCGCTGCAATGCTAACCACAGAGCCACCATGCTGCCCTACTTCAAGCCCTACAATTTTGTCAGGACTTACAGATCAATAGTTCCCCAGTAGCAGATATTGGGGATACTAGAGTGAGGCATATTGGAGTTCAACATGTCTGCTCCTTTTATTCAGAAACGATAAGTCTGGAAGTGACTCCCTATTGAGAATGCATGCTCGGATATGGAATAGTTATGAGGCACATTAAAATTCTGCTAACAGATATCTGTTAAGTATTAACATGCCTAATAAATGTACTAACATACTTTTATGATATCAAAAGGATGTATTTCAGCAATATGTAGTAGATATTGTTTTTTGTTCACTGCAATAGAAGACCGATCATGTGTGTTTAAAATCTATCTGAAATAATAGTCAATTCAAATGAAAAAAATACATTAGTTAATTTGTTATTAATATATGAAGAGTATGAAGAGTAATTGGTGACAGTTCTCAAATTTTCATCGAGCCATGTGTAAAATCATCGGGCTTTACAGCAAACATCATCTATTGTCGTTTTTAATACCCCTAATCATATTGTCCAATCCATGCTATAGGTGGAAGCAAAGTCTCCAGCCAAGTGCACATCGCCCGGCTGTCATTATTTCACAAGTTATCTCTGCATGATTCTATTTTACCAATTGGGTGAACAGATAAGGGAAAATGTTCTTCTATAATTCCATCGATTTTAGAGCGTCCCATCCTGAGAGAGAGATCAGCGGCTCCTGATCAATAAAATCAACGTGGATGACAAGTTAAGCCCCGGTGGCTATTATATTAATGGAATTACCTAGCGCATAGTTGTATACAATGCTATCATACGATACCTCTGAAATACCTCACTCAATACCATAAGAGGATAAACCAATTCCGTCTACTCCTGATGACTTCAGAAATCCTTGATAAAATTGCTGTTTAGAAATAAAGGCAACATATTGATTTGTTACGAACTTCTTTGAACTCATGTCCGCTTGCAGATCACATCAATTTGACTGATCAGGCCTAAATCTTTCTCTGTTATTTTCAAAATGTAAAGGGAATGTGTTAATGTGTTCTTAGAAAATAGCTTTTTGGTTAAATCGGGTATTAATATTAAATGTACAGTATATGTTTTTAATAATTTCTATAAAAAAAATTCTGAAATCTTGCAGTTTTTGTATGGACTACTAAGCCTAATATTAGACTCGTACTTTTTGCTTTGTACTGATGATATTATATTGTGTTCTCTAACAGAAACAGTAGAAAATACAGGATCCACCATTTACAAGAGGTGGTTTGGTAAGGTACTAACTGGCGAGTTGATTTCTTTAAGCCATAGGTCTGGGTGAGCAGCAGGTACGGACTGGGGATAAAATTCAGCCCTGGCATTCGAAATCACACAGGCCCATGCTGTCCCCGTCCCCAAGCACCAGATGGGATATATTACTAATATTACCCTGGATGGCGGAAAGCAAGATCTAGTACAAGACCAATATTTCTAATGATACCCGTGGCCTGCTGGGGTAAGTGACGGAGTCAGCGACTTTGTGCTCCATCACTACTCTTAACAGTGTGGGTATCTTGAGAACACTGATTCTGTTAACAATGTAGCAGACAAGGTAGCCCATGACCAGACAGGCCCTTCTGGCATTTGCCAGAATTACCAGACGGCCAGTCTGGCACTGGTGAGCAGTACAGACCAGTGTCGACAGTGCAGTGGAGTGGGTTTTGACAGACGACTTGTGAATCAGGGTGGACCAGAACAGCACGATATGCAGGACCACAGAAGAACAAGCAGAGCAGGTAACACAGATGAAGCAAAGCCAGGTGTATCATTATACGCAGGAACAGTAGCAGTGTAGTAAAGTGGTGTTTTCCAGCAAGGAAACAGCTGATCACAGGAATGCAGTCTGGTTCAACACAAAAGTAACTGAGAAGTAAAAGCAGTCTAGTATTTTCCATCAGGGCAATGGTTAATCTCAGCAATCTAACAGAGATATAAATCCAGTCTGGTCTCTTCCAGGAGGGTAATGTTGAATAGCAGCAATGGAGCAGAAACACAAATGCAGTATATTTCAGCAAGGCAATTATTTATCACAGGAATACAATGAAGTATTGGCAAACTATAGCTTCACATGAAGAGATGTGTTAACTTGATGGCAGTGGCTAGGTGAGAACAGAAGTGAGAGATGTTGGTAACTTGCTGACAGTTTGCTGTGGAGAATGCCTAATTAAACAGGCCTGAGCCTGAAAACATCTCTGGTTGAGTAGATGGCAGACATCTGGCTGGAGCTGGACCAAGTGCAGTAACTGCAAACTCCTGAAAAACTTGAGGCTATTTGAACAATGTTACTTAATATCCAAGTACTTGGTCTCTGTCACAAGCAGTTAGATGGTCGAGCATGATGATGTCAGAGGAGTTTGCCGGGTTACCTGAGAAACCTGAAGTGGAAATGGGGGTCAGGCATGGCACTCATGCCAGGACAGGGGAGTTACAATATCTGATGGTCACAGCTCACCTCCCCCCTTTCCTGCATAATCTACCTTTGCCTAGTTGAGCGCATACCTAGATAGTCCTTCTGTAGACGTAAATTAGCAAGGAAGCATTTAAGAATACACATTTACATAACATAGTTTGCAAAGAAAGAATGCAATTTCGTGAACTCCTAACCAACCTCCTCATTCCACAAAATGTCACATTTTTTAATTCTGAAATCAATATTAAAACTCCAAAAATAAAGAATTGAACGTTCTTCATTGCTGAAATGCTTAGAGAGAGCTTTTAGTGTAATTTATTTATGGAAAGATGTCACAAATACTATCTGTCTCTATGATTTCAGATTGGCTTTAATCTATTCTCAGTTTAGAGATTCAACATCTTTTAAATGTACTATTCCCTGTATGGGTCCAGTGGGGTAAGTTAAACCAAAATCACACAGGTTTTTGACATTCTTTTCACCTGTGTGGTCAGACATAAGTCTACTTTATTAGACTTCTGATTTTTTTTTGATATCTGTCTTTTCATTTTAAATATTTAAAGAATATAAAACAAATCAGTGGAGGAGAGCAATTACCTCGAATCTCCAAATTCCACCTACATTTTTAGAACCTATTTTATTTATAAATGAAACTAGCAACCAAGTTTTCTTTCGACGATGTGTTTTTTACAGGTGTGATCGAAATCCAACTTTTTGAATATGGCAGCTATAGAGATTAAGAGATGATAGTCATATAAACTAGTAGATAAAGAGATAGATATATAGATGACTTTCATAATTTCCTGAGCCGCACAGCACTAATTGTTCAGATTAGATACTCGCTTTCCATACTGTTTACATGTTCTTATGTATCTTATCAGATGCATTAAAAAGGAAATGTATGGATGCCAGGTACAATTAATGTTTATTTTTCACCTATTTTAGAATGCAAATAAAATTATTTACATTAATAAACCCTAGCTGCGAATGATTATTCAGTTAACGTGTTCTGTGATGTGTTTGTCAAAAGTTGTCCATTTTCATGAAATGTGTCACATAAAAGTTGTTTGGCCATTTTACCTACAATTCCTCATCAATATACTAATTTGATTAGACCAAAAAAGTGAGGACCTTAAATGGTTTCAGAGGGATACATGTAATGTACCCAAATTGGGGGAGAATCCCAAATAAATTCTTCTTTTTTAAACCATAAAACTTAACTTTTATTCTATACAATTAAAAATAATGGTGCGCAAATATGTGAATTAAAAGATTGTTCCTAATCTGCCTAAAGATTAGATTAGTCCTTTAAAACTGTTAGGACATTTGAATATAATGACACCCTAGGATGTCAACACTTATCAGCTGAATAAGACAAATATGATCATAGCACTTGTCCCCCCCATCATGTTTCACCACAAATGCAGAGTCATCAGGGGATGGGACAATGTATAATTGTACAAAAGTTATATTTTGTGGTTTGATAGGGAGGGATTTATTTAGTGTTCTCCCCAATTTGGGTACATATGCTAATTTGGCTCAGCCATGTTATTTGTATAGAGAAATGATCGTTTCTGACTCGGTTCGTCTGACCACTCTCTCATTACCTGTGACACCTGTGCTGTTTCTCTGTGTTACTACGCTTAGTGTTTAACCTCTCTTCCCTCACCAGCTCCCCCTGGTGGAGGTTTCACTACATACATATATATCTATCTAATATATAAAGCTGAATGTGTGTATGTGTGTGTGTATGTGTGTGTGTGGGTATGTCTGGGATTGGCATCTGCACCGTCGCAGCTACAGCCACAAAATTTTGCACAGTCACACGTCTGGACCCCGAGAGCGTCATAGGCTATGTTGTGAGGCGAAATTTTAACCCCGCGTGTTCCAATTCAGCAAACAATTTTGCCCCTATCTACATAATGGAGAAAAAAGTGAAAGGAAAAGTGTTGGAGGCGTCGCAGCTACAGCCACAAAATTTTGCACAGTCACATGTCTGGACCCCGAGAGCATCATAGGCTATGTTGTGAGGTGAAATTTTAACCCCGCGCTTTCCAATTCACCAAACAATTTTGCTCCTATCTACATAATGGGGAAAAAGTGAAAGGAAAAGTGTTGGAGGCAAATTGACAGCTGCCAGATGTGAACAAGGGGGACTTAAAGAATGAGAGCAATGGCGCCAAAGAGTATATACCGTACAGTTGCTAAGGTGGGGCCCCGACATGGGATACTCACCACACACGGGGATATGAACACACACACAAAATGTGCTTGAACACATATTACCCTCAGCACACATTTCACCACACATACACCAACCTCGCCACATAAAAGTCGAAACACAAAAGTCGCCGCTCAAAACTCGCAACGCGCAAAACTCACCACATGCAAAAACTAGACTCACGCAAAACTCGCCATAAGTGCAAAACTCACCTCATGGAAAATTTGCCACATGCAAAACTTGCACACGCGCAAAAATTGCCACATGCACAAAAGTTGCAACACATGGAAAAGTTGCCTCACACAAAACTTGCACATACTCAAAAGGCACCACACATAAAACTTGCCACGCTCAAAACTCGCCATGCGCAAAACTTGCTGCACACAACTTGCTACACTAACCTGTCACATGCAACTCGACACACAAAAAGTTGCTACACGCATGTTGCCACACAAAACTCATCTCACAAAAGTCGCTACATGTATGTCGCCACACGCAACTCAACACACACAACTTGACAAACGAAACTCGCCCTAAAACACACACAAGTCTGGTATTATCCTTCAAAAATAAAAATCTGATTAATAAGCAGACAAATTACAAAAGCAACAAATGTACCATATAGGGAATACGGCAGCTGTCAGTCACATGACCTGTCTATTATGTGTATGTGTGAGCTAATATATACTGCCAGGGGGAGGGCTTCCTGTTGGCTGGGGATTTATCAGGCTGCCAATTTAGCTTACAAATACTGAGGTAAAAATACTGAGCAAATAACGTGTGAACGAGGTCTAATACAGGAGGAGATGACACACAGGTATATACTATATACAGGGGAGATGACACACAGGTATATACTATATAGAGGAGGAGATGACATACAGGTACATACTATATACAGGAGGAGATGTGTCATGATCCCAATGGCAGGGGATCATAAAAGGACAAGCACAAAAAACAAAACAAGCTCTAGGGTGATGGAAACTGAGCTGACCGCGATCCTGAACCTAAACACACAACTAGCTGTAGCCGGGGAACGTGCCTACGATGATTCCTAGACGTCTCGCGCCAGCCAAAGGACTAACTTCCCCTATTAGAAGAAACACAGACCTCTCTTGCCTCCAGAGAAACACCCCACAGACATAGCAGCCCCCCACATGTAATGACGGTGAAATGAGAGGAAAGCACATACGTAGTTATGAAAACAGATTCAGCAAAATGAGGTCCGCTAAAGCTAGATAGCAGAGGATACAAAAGTGAACTGCGCGGTCAGCGAAAAACCCTATAAAAAAACCATCCTGAAATTACTTGAACTCATGTGCCAACTCATGGAACATGAGGAGTAATATCAGCCCACTAGAGCAACCAGCAAAAAGGAATCACATATCTGCAAGCTGGACTAAGACAAAAATTAAGCAAAACGTGGAACAGGAAAATCAAAAACTTAGCTTGTCCTGAAGATTACAGAAGCGGGAAGCAGAGGTAACAAGACATACTGATTACATTGATAGCCGGCGAGGAAATGACAAGAAAGCCAGGTTAAATAGGAAACTCCCATAACCTGATAGAACAGGTGGACACCAGAGACCGCAGAAAACACAAGTCACCCAGTACCATCTGTAACCACCAGAGGGAGCCCAAAAACAGAATCCACAACAGTACCCCCCCCTTGAGGAGGGGTCACCGAACCCTCACGAGAACCACCAGGGCGACCAGGATGAGCCCTATGAAATGCATGGACCAAATCAGCAGCATGAACATCAGAGGCAACCACCCAAGAATTATCCTCCTGACCATAACCCTTCCACTTGACCAAATATTGGAGTTTCCGTCTGGAAACACGAGAATCCAAGATCTTCTCCACAACATACTCCAATTCTCCCTCCACCAGCACCGGAGCAGGAGGTTCAAGCGAAGGAACAACAGGTACCTCATACTTCCGCAACAACGACCGATGGAACACATTATGAATAGCAAACGATGCCGGGAGATCCAAACGAAACGACACAGGGTTAAGAATTTCCAAGATCCTATAGGGACCGATGAACCGAGGCTTGAACTTAGGAGAAGAAACCTTCATAGGAACAAAACGAGAAGACAACCACACCAAGTCCCCAACACGAAGTCGAGGACCCACGCGGCGACGGCGATTAGCAAACTGCTGAGCCCTCTCCTGGGACAACTTCAAATTGTCCACCACATGACTCCAAATCTGATGCAACCTATCCACCACCATGTCCACTCCAGGACAATCAGAAGGCTCCACCTGACCAGAGGAAAAACGAGGATGAAACCCCGAATTACAAAAGAAAGGAGAAACCAAGGTAGCAGAACTAGCCCGATTATTAAGGGCAAATTCGTCAAGCGGCAAAAAGGTAACCCAGTTATCTTGATCAGCAGAAACAAAACACCTTAAATAAGTTTCCAAGGTCTGATTAGTTCGTTCCGTCTGGCCATTCGTCTGAGGATGGAATGCAGACGAAAAGGACAAATCAATGCCCATCTTAGCACAGAACGTCCGCCAAAATCTAGACACAAACTGGGATCCCCTGTCAGAAACGATGTTCTCCGGAATCCCATGCAAACGAACCACGTTCTGAAAAAACAGAGGGACCAACTCAGAGGAGGAAGGTAACTTAGGCAAGGGTACCAGATGAACCATCTTAGAAAAGCGGTCACACACAACCCAGATGACGGACATTTTTTGAGAGACAGGGAGATCCGAAATAAAGTCCATGGAAATGTGCGTCCAAGGCCTCTTCGGGATAGGCAAAGGTGACAACAATCCACTGGCCCGAGAACAGCAAGGCTTAGCCCGAGCGCAAACTTCACAAGACTGCACAAAAGAACGCACATCCCTCGACAAGGAAGGCCACCAAAAAGACCTGGCCACCAAGTCTCTAGTACCAAATATTCCAGGATGACCTGCCAACGCAGAAGAATGGACCTCGGAGATGACTCTACTGGTCCAATTATCCGGAACAAACAGTCTTTCAGGCGGACAACAATCAGGTTTATCCGCCTGAAACTCCTGCAAAGCACGTCGCAAGTCTGGGGAGACAGCCGACAAAATCACCCCATCCCTAAGGATACCAGTGGGCTCAGAATTTCCAGGGGAGTCAGGCACAAAACTCCTAGAAAGAGCATCCGCCTTCACATTCTTTGAACCTGGCAGGTATGAAACCACAAAATCGAAACGGGAGAAAAACAGTGACCAACGAGCCTGTCTAGGATTCAGACGCTTGGCAGACTCAAGGTAAATCAGATTTTTGTGATCAGTCAAGACCACCACACGATGTCTAGCACCCTCAAGCCAATGACGCCACTCCTCAAATGCCCACTTCATGGCCAAAAACTCCCGATTACCAACATCATAATTCCGCTCAGTGGGCGAAAACTTTCTAGAAAAGAACGCACATAGCTTCATCACTGAGCAATCGGAGCTTCTCTGCGACAAAACCGCCCCCGCTCCAATCTCGGAAGCATCAACCTCAACCTGAAAAGGAAGCGAAACATCTGGCTGACGCAACACAGGAGCAGAAGAAAACCGGCGCTTAAGTTCCTGAAAGGCCTCCACAGCCGCATGAGACCAATCAGCAACATCAGCACCCTTCTTAGTCAAATCCGTCAAAGGCTTAACAACACTAGAAAAATTAGTTATGAAACGATGATAAAAATTAGCAAAGCCCAAGAACTTCTGTAGACTCTTAAGAGATGTAGGCTGCGTCCAGTCACAAATAGCCTGAACCTTGACGGGATCCATCTCAATAGTAGAAGGGGAAAAAATATACCCCAAAAAAGAAATCTTCTGGACTCCAAAGAGACACTTTGAACCTTTTACAAACAAAGAATTGGCCCGCAGGACCTGAAACACCTTCCTGACCTGCTGAACATGGGACTCCCAGTCATCAGAAAAAACCAAAACATCATCCAAATACACAATCATAAATTTATCCAGATATTCACGGAAAATATCGTGCATAAAGGACTGGAAGACAGAAGGAGCATTAGAAAGTCCAAAAGGCATCACCAAATACTCAAAATGGCCCTCAGGCGTATTAAATGCGGTTTTCCACTCATCACCCTGCTTTATCCGCACAAGATTATACGCACCCCGAAGCTCAATCTTAGTGAACCATTTAGCCCCCTTAATGCGAGCGAACAAATCAGTCAACAATGGCAAAGGATACTGATATTTGACTGTAATCTTATTCAAAAGACGGTAATCTATACAAGGCCTCAAGAAACCATCTTTTTTGGCCACGAAAAAAAAACCTGCTCCCAAAGGGGACGAAGATGGACGGATATGTCCCATTTCCAAGGACTCCTTAACATAATCCCGCATAGCAGTATGCTCTGGCACTGACAGATTGAACAAACGTCCTTTAGGAAATTTACTGCCAGGAATCAAATCTATAGCACAATCGCAATCCCTGTGAGGAGGAAGCGAATTGAACTTAGGCTCCTCAAAAACATCCCGATAATCAGACAAAAATACAGGAACCTCAGAAGGAGTAGATGAAGCGATAGAAATCGGAGGTGCATCATCATGAACCCCCTGACATCCCCAGCTTAACACAGACATCGTTTTCCAGTCCAAGACTGGGTTATGAGTTTGTAACCATGGCAGACCAAGCACTAAGACATCATGTAAATTATACAGTACCAGGAAGCGAATCACCTCCTGATGAACGGGAGTCATACGCATGGTCACTTGTGTCCAGTACTGAGGTTTGTTCATAGCCAAAGGTGTAGAGTCAATTCCTTTCAAAGGAATAGGGACTTCCAGAGGCTCCAGACTAAACCCACAGCGGTTGGCAAATGACCAATCCATAAGACTCAGGGCAGCGCCTGAATCCACATAGGCATCGACGGAAATGGCTGATAATGAACAAATCAGAGTCACAGACAGAATGAACTTAGACTGTAAAGTACTTATGGCAACAGACTTATCAACCTTTTTTGTGCGTTTAGAGCATGCTGATATAACATGAGCTGAATCACCACAATAAAAACACAACACATATTTCCGCCTATAGTTTTGCCGTTCACTTCTGGACTGAATTCTATCACATTGCATTGTCTCAGGTGCCTGTTCAGAAGACACCGCCAAATGGTGCACAGGTTTGCGCTCCCGTAAACGCCGATCAATCTGAATAGCCATAGTCATAGACTCATTCAGACCTGTAGGCGCAGGGAACCCCACCAAAACATCTTTAATGGCCTCAGAAAGGCCATCTCTGAATCTTGCAGCCAGGGCGCACTCATTCCACTGAGTAAGCACCGACCATTTCCGAAATTTCTGACAATATATTTCTGCTTCATCTTGCCCCTGAGAGAGAGCCAATAAAGCTTTTTCAGCCTGAATCTCTAGGTTAGGTTCCTCATAGAGCAAACCCAATGCCAGAAAAAACGCATCCACATTGAGCAACGCAGGATCCCCTGGTGCCAATGCAAATGCCCAATTCTGAGGGTCACCCCGCAGGAAAGATATAACAATTTTGACTTGCTGAGCAGGGTCTCCAGAGGAGCGAGATTTCAAAGAAAGAAACAACTTGCAATTGTTCCTAAAATTCAGAAAACTAGATCTATCTCCAGAAAAAAACTCTGGGATAGGAATTCTAGGTTCAGACATAGGAGCATGTACAACAAAATCTTGTATATTTTGAACCTTAGCAGCAAGATTATTCAGGCTGGAAGCCAAACTCTGGACGTCCATGATAAACAGCTGAGGTCAGAGCCATTCAAGGATTAAGAGGAGGTAAGACGCAGCCAGGCTGCAATTAAGGCTAGGCAGCAAACTCTGAGGGGAAAAAAAAAAAAAACTTCCTCAGACTACTTTTCCTCCTACTTCAGCCAATACGATTACCACTTTTTGGCCGGCTATACTGTCATGATCCCAATGGCAGGGGATCACAAAAGGACAAGCACAAAAAACAAAACAAGCTCTAGGGTGATGGAAACTGAGCTGACCGCGATCCTGAACCTAAACACACAACTAGCTGTAGCCGGGGAACGTGCCTACGATGATTCCTAGACGTCTCGCGCCAGCCGAAGGACTAACTTCCCCTATTAGAAGAAACACAGACTTCTCTTGCCTCCAGAGAAACACCCCACAGAAATAGCAGCCCCCCACATGTAATGACGGTGAAATGAGAGGAAAGCACATACGTAGTTATGAAAACAGATTCAGCAAAATGAGGCCCGCTAAAGCTAGATAGCAGAGGATACAAAAGTGAACTGCGCGGTCAGCGTAAAACCCTACAAAAAAACCATCCTGAAATTACTTGAACTCATGTGCCAACTCATGGAACATGAGGAGTAATATCGGCCCACTAGAGCAACCAGCAAAAAGGAATCACATATCTGCAAGCTGGACTAAGACAAAAATTAAGCAAAACGTGGAACAGGAAAATCAAAAACTTAGCTTGTCCTGAAGATTACAGAAGCGGGAAGCAGAGGTAACAAGACATACTGATTACATTGATAGCCGGCGAGGAAATGACAAGAAAGCCAGGTTAAATAGGAAACTCCCATAACCTGATAGAACAGGTGGACACCAGAGACCGCAGAAAACACAAGTCACCCAGTACCATCTGTAACCACCAGAGGGAGCCCAAAAACAGAATCCACAACAGAGATGACATACAGGTGTATACTATATACAGGAGGAGATGACACACAGGTATATACTATATACAGGAGCAGATGACCTACAGGTATATACTATGTACAGGAGGAGATGACATACAGGTATATGCTATATATAGAAGATGACATACAGGTATATACTATATACAGGAGGAGATTACACACAGATATATAGTATATACAGGGGAGATGACACACAGGTATATACTATATACAGGAGGAGATGACATACAGTTATATACTATATATAGAAGGAGATGACATACAGGTATATACTATATATAGGAGGAGATGACATACAGGTATATACTATATACAGGGGAGATGACACACAGCAGGTATATACTCTATACAGGGAAGATGATATACAGGTATATACTATATACAGGAGATGACATACAGGTGTATACTATATATAAGGGAGATGACAAACATGTATATACTGAGGTGAAAATGAGAGGTGTGAGGTGAAAATGAAAAGGTGTGAGTGCAAAATGAGAGGAGTGAGGGAAAATAGTGGAGTGATCGGAAAATGACAGATGTGAGGTTGAAATGACAAGTGTTAGGGGGGAATGAGAGGAGTGAGGGAGAAAATGAGAGGTGTGAGGGAGAAAATGAGAGATGTGAGGGGGAAAATGAAAGATATGATTAGGAAAATGAGAGGCGTGATGGGAAAATAAGAGAAGTGAGGTGCTATAACTAACCACAGATATTTACTATGCCCAGGCAACGCCGGGCTCTTCAGCTAGTCAACTATATAATTGTCTAAGGGTCACTTCCGTCTGTCTGTCCTTCTGTCTGTCCTTCTGTCTGTCACGGATATTCATTGGTCGCGGCCTCTGCCTGTCAAGGAAATCCAAATCGCTGATTGGTCGCGGCAAAACAGCCATGACTAATCAGCGATGGGCACAGTCCGGAAGAAAATGGCCACTCCTTACTCCCCGCAGTCAGTGCCCGGCGCCCGCATACTCCCTTCCGGTAACCGCTCACACAGGGTTAATGCCGGCGGTAACGGACCGCGTTATGACGCGGGTAACTCACTCCGTTACCGCCGCTATTAACCCTGTGTGACCAAGTTTTTACTATTGATGCTGCTTATGCAGCATCAATAGTAAAAGGATCTAATGTTAAAAATAATAATAATAAAAAAAAAATCACTATATACTCACCTTCGGCCTTTCCCGCTCATCGCCACGCTCCGGTAACCGCTCCATGCAAGCGGCAAGTTCCGGTGCCAACGATGGTATGGGAGAAGGACCTGCCATGACGTCACGGTCATGTGATCGTGACCTCATCAGAGGCCCTGCGCGCCTGCGCGAGAAGGACCTGCCATGACGCCACGGTCATGTGACCGCGACGTCATCACAGGTCCTGCGTGCCTGCGTGAGAAGGACCTGCCATGACGTCATGGTCATGTGACCGCAATGTCATCACAGGTCCAGCTCGCCTGCGTGAGAAGGACCTGCCATGACGTCACGGTCATGTGACCGTGACGTCATGACAGGTCCCGCGCGCCTGCACGAGAAGGACCTGCCATGACATCACGGTCATGTGACCGCGACGTCATCACTCCCTGTGACCAGAAGCTGCCGACAGAACTACAAGGGGCCCTCGGATTGGAAGGTGAGTATGTTTATTTTTTATTTTTTAACCTGTGACATACGTGGCTGGGCAATATACTACATGGCTCTGTGCTGTATACTTCGTCGCTGGGCAATGTACTATGTAACTGGGCAATATACTACGTGGCTGGGCAATATGCTCTGTGCTGTATACTACGTCGCTGGGCAATATACTACGTGGCTGGGCAATATACTATGTAACTGGGCAATATACTACATGGGCTGTGCAATATACTACGTGACTCTGTGCTGTATACTACGTCACTGGGCAATATACTACGTAACTGGGCAATATACTATGTAACTGGGCAATATACTACATGGCTCTGTGCTGTATACTACGTCGCTGGGCAATATACTACGTCGCTGGGCAATATACTACGTGGCTGGGCAATATACTACGTGGCTGGGCAATATACTACGTGGACATGCATATTCTAGAATACCCAATGCGTTAGAATCGGGCCACCATGTAGTATATATATATATATATATATATATATATATATATATATATAAATATATATATATATATATATATATATATATAGAAGATTAGCCGGTAATTAATTTGTGGATTTCGGTAAAATCAATGCAGGAGCCAACAGGATATGAGACATGGTTTACATACAGTAAATCCATGCAGAATAATTTGATATATAGATGTGTATGACCAATACAATTAGTATAGTGTGTGTGTAATTTATGGGACTTGCATGTATTTAATAAAATAATATTTCCTGGGAAAAAAATGGCATGTGCTCCCGCACAATTTTCTGCGGCAGAGAGGGAAAGTCAATGACTGGGGGGCGATTTTTATAGCTTAGGAAGGGGTTAATACCCATGGATCTTCCCAGTCTATGAATATCAGTTCACAGCTATATATTTAGCCTTTACTGGCTATTAAAATAGGGGGACCCCCCAAACAATGATGCGGGGTCCCCCTATAATTAATAACCAGAAAAGGCTATGGAGACAGCTGCAGGCTGATATTCATAGCCTAGGAAGAGACCATGGTTATTGGCCCCCCTGGCTACAAACACCAGCTCACAGCCACCCCAGAAATGGCGCGTCTCTCTTTCCACTGCCCTGTAGTGGTGGCATATGGGGTAATAGGGGGTTAACGTCACCTATGTATTATAAGGTGACATCAAGCCGGCTTAGTAATGGAGAGGTGTCAATAAGACACCTATCCATTACTAATCCTATAGTTGGTAAACGGTTAAATAAAGACACAGCCAGAAAAAAGTATTTTAATGAAATAAAACACTATACACACATACCATTTTATTGTTACTGCTAATCCATGCGACACCCTCGATCTCCTGTGAAAAATCTTAAAAAACAACAACAACAATATACCATACCTGTCCGGTGGTCAGTCCCACGCCGTAATCCATATTTGGGGTATATACAGTTTACAACTGGGAGCAGAGGTAATGTGACCGGCCCGGCTGTAAACTACTGGGGAATGAATGAAATGCTGCCGGTGCAGCTTCGGTGACTAGCGGTGCCATCACTGAAGCTGCGCTTCCTCACAGCCTGAACTCAGATGAACTCTTGAGCGTGGGAAAGTGCCAACTGATTTTTCCACACCCAAGAGTTCAGTGTGGGTCAGGCTGTGAGGGAGCGCAGCATCATTGACATCACCTCTATTCACTGAAGCTGTTCTCGCAGCCGGCCTAAACTGCTGTGACTTCAGGATCATGGGAAAATGCCTGGCTTTGCAAAAGGAAAACTAGAAAGCTGCATGATTTTCAATATCAAAACTCATTGGTATTTATCACTGCATATGTTGGAGCATCTGTGCGGACAGCATAAAGTGGTCATGGATGGAGATGACTGAACCTGAACTTAACAGTTATTGTCCAGTGCTAAACTTTGAACATGGACTTTTCTCAGAATTCTGTTGCAAAGTTCGGAGTTTCGGGGAAGTACGTTGCAGAGAAAGAGAGAGTGATTTTTTTTTCCAAGATCCGAAGTTTGGGTCTTCATTGTTTTCAATAGGGTTCAGGTTCTGGTTCAAGGTCTGGCACAGTTCTGGTACTCAAACTGAGCTTTGGACTAAAGTTTGGGTCGGGTACCAGAACCCAAAGTTCCACAGGTCCGCTCATCCGTAGGATGCATGTCACCTACTGTGGCATCAACAATATCATCCTCCTGATGTTAATCCTAGAATAATCACTCACCAGAATGCAACAGTGGAAAGAAGTAGAACAGCAAGTTTTCATGTTCATTGAGGCCCTGTGGCTGTTGGGGACCCTCAATGCCAAAATCAGGGATGAGGCTTGACTTTTTTCAGCCATTTACTTTGGTGCCAAAGTAAAGCATAACTTTAGATGCTTTTTGCTTTCAGTATATCCAGACACAAGTTTGATAATTAAACTCCATAAGAACATTGGAGATATATAGCTGAGGATTTTTTAAATATATGCAGATCATACAAATGACTTCAATCTAAATTATTGATTATTTTAATCAGAAACATGGCATTCATGGGCAGCATGAGGGTTCAGTAAGGCCATTGTGAGTGCTAATCACTATGTGTAATATATTAGAGCTATATAAGCAACAAATATATAATTTTTTTGTCTACACTGTTAGAAGAGAAGGTGTGGAGAACCTCTTTCATTTAAACCTCAGTGATAGAGATGGAGGTTTAATGAAAATGCTGCATGCTTCAGTTTTTGTAATTTAGATTCTAGATCACTGATATCAGATCGCTCATTGAAAACACCACCATTTAGAGGTCCATTTTTATTGCCTAATACGTGAGAAGAGCAGTCTGTCCAAGTTCCATCCTTAGACATCCTGTCATCCACTTTCATCTCTAGTTTTTATTGGATAATGTTTTTATTGAAAATCTGTGTTGATCCATAATTTTAGTAATATTTTTATGTGATGATTAATAACAATTCCGTTTCCCTGCATAGTGATTACGTACTCCGATTATCATTTAATGGTCAGGCCCTCTACCTCTAAAATACCTTCTAAAAGTTAGATAACCAGTTGAAATGACTGGTACAGCATACCTTCATTCATTAACACACTACCCAGTTTATTAATAAATATGGATATAGGTAAATTTGTGAACAAGGGTAGTATAATATGTGTATGCAGGTGAAAAATGGGCCCCTCAAAGCCAATGTTACTGGTGGGCCCTTAGCACCCCAGTCCGACACTGTATGAACCCCATGGTTTTTAAGAACAGCACCAAGTGTTCTAGGCATGGAATGAACAAGTGGGCAAACTTTTTCCATTCTTCAAGAACAACCTCTTTAGAGCCTGAATGCTTAATGTCAAGTGATGTTCAACTAGTCTCTTCAGAATTTCCCAAAGGTGTTCGGTTGGGTTCATATCAAGAAATATACTTGGCCACTAAATCACTTTCACCTTGTTCGTCTTCCAAAATGCAGCAGTGTCCTTAGATGTGTGTTTTGAATCATTGTCATGTTGCAAAAGTGCACGTATGCCAAGAGTGATGGAATGATGGAAGCATCATACCTTCAATGTAGAGCAGTACATCTGTGAATTCATAATACCTTCAAAACAATGTAGCTCCTGACACCATCAGTTCTCATGCAGCCCCACTTAAGGACATTGCCACCACCATGTTTTACTGTAGACAGCGTGCATTTTCTTTGTACTCCTCACCTTTGCAATATCATACAATTTTGAAGCCATTAATTCTAAAAATATTTGCTTTGGTCTTATCATTTCAGTGTATAGAGTCCTGGTAGTCTTCAAATTTTTGAGCAGCACGGGCCCTAGAAAATTGAAGGCAGTCATTTTATGCATGAGCTTTAGGAACAGCTTCATTCATGGACAACACCCATGTATGCCATTACTCTGCAATGTACACTGTATTGTGCCACGGAAAACATCCCCCCGGCTTGTCTTCCTACTTCTTAAGCTGACCGTAGTGAACTTGCATGTTGATATTCTTCAACCCTTCTCATCAGAAGATGTTCCTGTTTATGTGTTAAATAACATGGTCAGCCTGGATGTCCCTGTGAGTTGGTTGCAGTTCCATCTTCATTAATTTTTTTGCATCTCTTTTGCTACAGAATTCTGATGGATAAGTAAAGCTTTGCTGATCTTCTTGTAACCTTCACACTTCATCTGTAAACAAATTACTTTCTCAGCTCTTGTGTCATTTCTTTACCATGTGGTGCCATTGCCGACAGCATGAAATGGGACAGGGTTTTATTTGTAAAGTAATAACCTTTTACAGTCAACTGTTGAACATCTCTTCAATGTATAATTAGACTTACCTCTGGCTGAATTCTTATTAACTAAATTTTTGAAGTCTAAACTTTAGCTTTGCTTCTAAGACTTTTATTGCGTTGCACTCATTCTTGCAACATGGTTTTGGATCAAATTGCTAGAAAAATTCCTTTTTTTTCTGTGCGCAAAATAATAAAATCTTGTTTGCAATCAATGGCTCACAAACTAAAGGTTTTCTGACAAATCTATCAGAGTGTACGCATTTCTGCTAAGCGCTGTATGTAAGCATTTGTTTATGCAAGTGTACGTTAATATATATGTATTACCATACACATGAATAAGCAAATAAATATATATATACTGTATATATATGTATTAACATACATTTGAATAAACACTTAAACATTACTGCATGAAGACACTAGGGATTGATTACCCTTGTCTGCAAAAGTGTACCTTGTTGGTTCTTTATAACACAACATGACAGCCAGGAAATGCTATACACTGGATTTCAGGAATTTATTCTCAAAATTAAAAGTGACAACTGTTAACCTGCACTGAGAACCGGTCGCCAAATGATTAACTCTACTCACTGTGCCTATTTACTGGTGGCATAACACATTCTACACCAATTTCTCGATGTCCCCACTTAAAAATGTGTTATCAACTGTCTAGTTATGTTAAGGAAAAAAGAGCAATTATTACATGACCAGTCTAATTGAGTTTCTAGGTAAAAAAAAAAAAACTATTACAGTGACACCTCTTCTTCACACGTAAAATCCATAGGTTTATTTACACAACCGGAAAAGTTCAGTTTTCAATATATTAGGTGTGTACCTTGCAAATGACAAATTATTTTAGCCTTTACAAGGTACAAGAGATTTGAGGGGGCTGTGTGTTGTTAAAATATAATAATAATGCTTGTTAAAATATCTTGACTTTGCTAATGGTAAGTATTCTGTAAATAATAACAACTATTATGAATGTTCACAAAGAAGAAAAGGAAAAATGTAAGGAAAGCAACATAATAATAGTATTTACAAAGAAAAATCTGAAAAAAAAAATTAAAAATGTATTTTTTAGGAACTGCAACAGACTCTGTCACAAAATTTTACAATTCAAACTGCGTACAAAATTAAGTTAGAGATGGACCTACAAAATGCTCATTTTAATACCAGGCAGAAAAACTTTAAAAAAGGATTATACAGCTATTCTGACATAGATTTTGAAAAATAACTACACCAGTTTCATCTGGTCTAAGAGTCCTAGATAACAATATATTTAATTTAAATTGTAACATTTTTTGGGAGATCTGCCTTAAGCCTATTTATACCTTCAGTCCTTCTCACCCTAAACTAGATGAAATGTGGTTTATTGGCTTTTTAAAGGGGTTGCCCACTACTTGGATAATCCCTTCTGAATTCCTATTTTCCTCCTTAGTAAAATAATAACAGCTGTAATCACTTACGGTGCTGGCGTCATTCCAGCGGTGTCGGCACTGACTCTCTTGGGGATCATGTGACATTGTTGTGTCATGCGATCCCTGCAGCTAGTCAGCGCTGACTTCATGCTCCTCTACTATGGACATAATTGGCATCTGGAGGAAGAGCGAGGCATTCGCACCTTACACTTCCTTCCAATAACTTGATTTGTTTGAAGGAGGGGCTAGCTGCAACTGATTGGTCGCCAAGATTGCATTGCATAACAATGTCACATGAGCCCCAGTAGAGCCAGTTGCAACAGTGGTGGAATGGCGCAGGCGCAGGTAAAGGAGGTGAGTATAGGTGCTGCTATTTTGCTGGGAGGAAACATAGAGATTAAGAAGGGGTTGGCCAAGTAATGGACAACCTCTTTAATGCAATTGAGGCTGTAGCATGCTGACGTGTACAACAGTTTGTTATACTGCTAGATATACTTTGAGTCTTTTGGCACATAAGAGTACATGTTGGGGAATTTTTGCCAATTTTAAACCATAAATGTAAATCCGGCCTGGATATATCTTGAAAACATAACTCTTATCTACAGTACAATCTAATTTTCTTAAATTTGAAATGAAACCACAGGGAACAGGAAAAAATACAATAAGCATTGTCAATATCTATGGTCTATAGATGTTTTCTTTTGCTCCCCGAACACAGGGGATTTTTGTGGGATTTTTATGTAATATATTGCAGTCCCCCTCCTTTCCTACCTCACAATCCATGGTTGTAAATATTACATTTCGCTTTCTGTCTTGGGAAATATTATGGAATAAGCTGAAAATCTGTTTGAAACCAATTACTGCTGGAAATCTCCGCTCAGGCCGTTGAGTAAACAGCCTGTAATAATTAGTACAATGGATTAGATGCTGTCTGGATTACTTCAGAAGTCCAAAAAATGGCAGATCATTGTCATGAGACATCTTTCCTTCAGGTTATTTTTCTCATGAACTGGTTTCTTGCTTTTAAGTGATATATCTAGAGAAAAGATTGCTGGATTTTTTTAAAATCTGGCTAGGTGGGAAGTAGTGGAGTCTTTTGCTTAACCACTTTTTAGATTTTGTGCACAACTGAGATAACAGATCCCAGATTAGATCATTGAACTATCAACATGGAAACTTAAGACGACTATCCAATAAGTTAGGTGTTGTTTACGGATCTATTTGTATTTCCAATTTTATGATCTGTTGGGAATGCATAAAACAGAACTAAAATATCAGTTTCAGGACAGATTCAATTGAGTTTCTTTATATGTTTTTCCAAAATGGCATCTGTTTTCATCAGTTCCGGTTTTCTATTTTTGTCCCTCTAAAAAAATGTAAACCAGACAGATCCATTTTTTCTTACTAAAGTCAATGGGAAACTGATCATAATAGATCCTTTATGTCATCCTTTTAACAAGTCTAGTTTTTAGCACTGTGCATGACCTTATTACAAGTGGTGTTCAGAGACCCCTCTAGTAATAACACATCAGTTTAAAACAGAACAAAAATGGATGCAAATAGGTACAACTGGAATCTGTTTGCGGGATCCATTTGCGTTTATATTAAACTAGAAATAGGCCTGATGCTATTGCATCGGGAGTGCGGTGAAATGAACATCCCTTTCCAGCTGAGCCATTGAGCGGTGCCACGTGGCTTTGGTGCAGGATTCAAATCCCCTGCCAAAGCCGTGCGGCGTGGGATTCAAATCACCCGCCGGCTGAGCCATTGAGCTGTGCCACGCGGCACCACTCATTGACTGAGTTGCCCACCAGCTGAGCCAATGAGTGGTGCCACGTGGGATTTGAATCCCCCACCAAGCCTCAGCTGGTGGGAGGCTCAACCAATGAGTGGAGCTGTGCGGCTTTGGCGGGGGATTTGAATCCCGCACCTCTCATTGGCTGAGGCCAGGGGCGCTCAGCCAATGAGCGGTGCCCCGCGGCTTGGTGGGGGATTCAAATCCCGTGCGGCAATGCTCATTGGCTCAGCTGGCGGGGCAGGGGATTTGAATCCCGTGCCGCTCATTGGCTGAGCGCCAGGGGCACTTAGTTGACGTAGTTCCGCTCATCTCCTGGCTGCGTCGCCACTGACCTCCCTGCGGGGGGAAATGAGAGGTGCCGTTTTTGTCACAGCTTCCGGCCGCGGTGGATTGCGGGATGGCGACACAATCGCCGGAAGCTGTGACAGAGCGGATTGGCAATTATATATTAGATTATTGAAAAAAAAACAGGAAAAAAATGGCGTGGGCTCCATCGCAATTTTCTGTGCGAGAGGGGGAAAGCCGATGGCCAGGGGCCAATATTTGTAGCCTGGGAATGGGATAATACCCATGGTCCCTTCCCAGGCTATGAATATCAGCCTGCAGCTGTCTGCGTAGCCTTTACTGGCTATTAAAATAGGGGGACCCCCCAAAAAATGATGTGGGGTCCCCCTATATTTTATAGCCAGAAAGGCTATGCAGACAGCTGTGGGCTGATATTCATAGCTTAGAGGGGGGCCATGGATATTTGCCCCCGACTACAAATACCAGCCTGTAGCCGCCCCAGAAATGGCGCATCTGTAAGATGCACCAATTCCGGCACTTAGCCTCTCTCTTCCCACTCCCGTGTAGCGGTGGGATATGGGGTAATAATGGCTTAATGTCACCTTTCAAACATATAGATGCTATTGTAATTGCCCACAATAGAATCAAGAAGTGTTTCTAAGCAAAATATTTAAAACAATGAATTTTTATTTGACATCAATAAATTACAACAATAAAACAGATTGGTGCCTCAAACCAAAACAACAGAGGCCAGCAGAATATGGAATTGCGCAGAGTTACTGGATCAGGGAATCTATCCACTAGGATTGAGATCTTTTAATAATATAAGTATACATATTTAATTAATAGGATGTTGCATACTCTGAATTAGACAATAGTAATACAATATTTGCAACTATGCACTATCTGTATTAACAGTGTGACACATGTGGGAGGTTGGAACCATATCAACAATTTCAGAACAGGTACTAGGGGCGCAGTTTAACTATACACAAAAGCACCCATAGCCAAATACTATTACCTCGTCCCTTCAAAGACTCACATACACGCAAATTGCACAGTATCCATTCCTCAACATATTACCTCTAAGCGTATCCAACGAAAGGATGTACTGCCAAGTGACAGGCCATGCCTCCGGACCCCAATGCGCGTTTCACGGTTGCTTCCTCCTGGGGGTGTGTCTATGGACAAGCATCTTAGGACTTATACCATCACACAACCAATCAAAATTACGTGGGAGGAGTTACACCATCCTGAGACCAATGAGTGTAAGCGGGCATGTTTCTATATGAGAGTCATATGACTCATGCCGTCAAGCGGCCAATCAAATTCGAGTGGGAGGAGCTATCCCATCGTGCCACCAATGAATGCAGGCAGGAAAGATTGTAAATGACAAATGCTTCACAATAACTGCAAGAGGGTACAAAAAACTCCAGATTAACCATCCGAACAGCCACCACGAAAACCGGAGGAGGAGTAACATATATTCACATCACTGTTAGAGGGTGATGCTTCACAACGGTTGTAGGAAGGAGCAGAGAAACTCTAATATAACTATCTGGGCAGCCACCAGGAGGACTGAAGGGGGAGTTACATATGCTCACACCACAGATGTCACTATTAAAGGATGATTCAGCCCCGGTACATTAAATGATGTTATCAAGGACCTATATTGCGCAATCACACAAAATGACCGCACGTACACGAATACGTTAAAAACATAAATAATAAAATAAGAAATATTTGTATTGTAAGGTGACATTAAGCCTGGTTAATAATGGAGAGGCATCAATAAGACGCCTATCCATTACTAATCCTATAGTAGTGAAAGAGTTAAAAAAAGACACAGCCATAAAAAAGTATTTTAATATTCTTAATTTCACCATACTTACAAACACGCCTAATTCCTGCGACACCCTTGATCGCCTGCAAAAAATTAAAAATAATAAACCAACCGTATACTCCCTTTCCGCCATAATCCAATTAATAACGAATGTCCCACGACGATCTCCCTTATAGAACAGTGACATCGGGTGATGTCACTGCTCTGTAGGGCCTCCCAGTGATGAACTGACAGGTGACAATGGCTCCTGCAGTGCATCACTGAAGAGGTTACCTGAGTTCAAGCTCTCACTTTATGGCAAAGCTGCATGGGAATTTACCACATAGCAGTGCTGCAAGTGAGAGTATGAACTATACTCACAGCGGTGGAGGGATACAGTGCAGAAGGATATCTTCCATCATTGTATCGCCGGAGCCCCTGGAGAGTGTTCGCATCATCATCATCATGGGATACTCGTATTAATTGGATTACTGCGGATCAGGGAGTATATTGTTTGTTTATTATTTTAATATTTTTTTTACAGGTGATCAATGACTTTGGGATCAAGGTGATTGATGAGTACATACTCTGTGTTGTATGTACTGTATGTACTGTATGTATTGTGTATATGTACTGTATGCACTGTATGTACTGTTTGTTGTATGTACAGTATGATATATGTTGTATGTACTGTATGCACTGTATGTTGTTTGTTGTATGTACTGTATGTACTGTATGTACTGTATGTTGTATATTGTATGTACTGTATGTTGTATGTACTGTATGCGCTGTATGTTGTATATTGTATGTACTGTATGTTGTATGTACTGTATGTTGTATGTCCTGTATGTACTGTATGTTGTATGTACTGTATGTTGTATGCACTGTATGTGGTATGTACTGTGTGTTGTATGTACTGTATGTTGTATGTACTGTATGTACTGTATGTAGTATGTACTGTATGTACTGTATGTTGTATGTACTGTATGCTGTATGTACTGTTTGTTGTTTGTTCTTTGTACTGTATGTACTGTATGTTGTATGTACTATATGTACTGTATGTTGTATGTACTGTATGCAGTATGTACTGTATGTTGTATGTAGTATGTACATTATGTACTGTATGTTGTATGCTGTATGTACTCTATGTTGTATGTAGTATGTACTGTATGTTGTATGCTGTATGTACTGTATGTTGTATGTAGTATGCACTGTATGTACTGTATGTTTTGTATGTGCTGCATGTTGTATGTACTGTATGTACGGTATGTTGTATGCACTGTATGTTATATGTACTGTATGTTGTATGTACTGTATGTACTGTATGCTGTATGTACTGTATGTTGTATGTTGTATGTACTGTATGTTGTTTGTTGTATGTACTGTATGTACTGTATGGTGTGTGTACTATATGTACTGTATGTTGTATGTACTGTATGTAGTATGTACTGCATGTTGTATGTACTGTATGCACTGTATGTTGTTTGTTGTATGTTGTATGTTGTATGTACTGTATGTTGTTTGTTGTATGTACTGTATGTTGTATGTACTATATGTACTGTATGTTGTATGTACTGTATGTAGTGTGTACTGTATGCACTGTATGTTGTTTCTTGTATGTAATGTATGTTGTATGTACTGTATGTTGTATGCTGTATGTACTGTATGTTGTATGTACTGCATGTTGCATGTACTGTATGTTGTATGTACTGTATGTTATATGTACTGTATGTACTGTATATACTGTATGTTGTATGTACTGTATGTTGTATGTACTGTATGCTGTATGTTCTCTATGTACTGTATGTTGTATGTAGTATGTACTGTATGTACTGTATGTTGTATGCTGTATGTACTGTATGTTGTATGTACTGTGTGTTGTATGTACTGTATGTACTCTATGTTGTATGTACTGTATGTACTATATTTTGTATGTCCTGTATGTTGTATATCCTGTATGTACTGTATGTTGTATGTACTGTATGTTGTATGCACTGTATGTTGTATGTACTGTGTGTTGTATGTACTGTATGTTGTATGCACTGTATGTACTGTATGTTGTATGTACTGTATGTTGTATGTACTGTATGTACTGTATGCTGTATGTACTGTATGTTGTTTGTTGTATGTACTATATGTACTGTATGTTGTATGTACTGTATGTAGTATGTACTGTATGTTGTATGTAGTATGTACTGTATGTACTGTATGTTGTATTCTGTATGTACTGTATGTTGTATGTAGTATGTACTGTATGGACTGTATGTTTTGTATGTACTGTATGTTGTATGTAGTGTATGTACTGTATGTTGTATGTACTGTATGTTGTATGTCCTATACCTACTGTATGTTGTATGTACTGTACGTTGTATGTACTGTATGTTGTATGTACTGTATGTTGTATGTACTGTATGTATTGTATGTTGTATGTACTGTATGTTGTATATCCTGTATGTACTGTATGTTGTATGTATTGTATGTTGTATGCACTGTATGTTGTATGTACTGTGTGTTGTATGTACTGTATGTTGTATGTACTGTATGTATTGTATGTATTGTATGTTGAATGCTGTATGTACTGTATGTTGTATGTACTGTATGTTGTATGTACTGTATGTACTGTATGTTGTATGTACTGTATGTACTGTATGTTGTATGTCCTGTATGTTGTATATCCTGTATGTACTGTATGTTGTATGTATTGTATGTTGAATGCTGTATGTACTGTATGTTGTATGTACTGTATGTTGTATGTACTGTATGTACTGTATGTTGTATGTACTGTATGTACTGTATGTTGTATGTACTGTATGTACTGTATGGTGTATGTACTATATGTACTGTATGTTGTATGTACTGTATGTAGTATGTACTGCATGTTGTATGTACTGTATGCACTGTATGTTGTTTGTTGTATGTTGTATGTACTGTATGTTGTTTGTTGTATGTACTGTATGTTGTATGTACTATATGTACTGTATGTTGTATGTACTGTATGTAGTGTGTACTGTATGCACTGTATGTTGTTTCTTGTATGTAATGTATGTTGTATGTACTGTATGTTGTATGCTGTATGTACTGTATGTTGTATGTACTGCATGTTGCATGTACTGTATGTTGTATGTACTGTATGTTATATGTACTGTATGTACTGTATATACTGTATGTTGTATGTACTGTATGTTGTATGTACTGTATGCTGTATGTTCTCTATGTACTGTATGTTGTATGTAGTATGTACTGTATGTACTGTATGTTGTATGCTGTATGCACTGTATGTTGTATGTACTGTGTGTTGTATGTACTGTATGTACTCTATGTTGTATGTACTGTATGTACTATATTTTGTATGTCCTGTATGTTGTATATCCTGTATGTACTGTATGTTGTATGTACTGTATGTTGTATGCACTGTATGTTGTATGTACTGTGTGTTGTATGTACTGTATGTTGTATGCACTGTATGTACTGTATGTTGTATGTACTGTATGTTGTATGTACTGTATGTACTGTATGCTGTATGTACTGTATGTTGTTTGTTGTATGTACTATATGTACTGTATGTTGTATGTACTGTATGTAGTATGTACTGTATGTTGTATGTAGTATGTACTGTATGTACTGTATGTTGTATTCTGTATGTACTGTATGTTGTATGTAGTATGTACTGTATGGACTGTATGTTTTGTATGTACTGTATGTTGTATGTAGTGTATGTACTGTATGTTGTATGTACTGTATGTTGTATGTCCTATACCTACTGTATGTTGTATGTACTGTACGTTGTATGTACTGTATGTTGTATGTACTGTATGTTGTATGTACTGTATGTATTGTATGTTGTATGTACTGTATGTTATATGTACTGTATGTACTGTATGTACTGTATGTACTGTATGTTGAATGCTGTATGTACTGTATGTTGTATGTACTGTATGTTGTATGTACTGTATGTACTGTATGTTGTATGTACTGTATGTACTGTATGTTGTATGTCCTGTATGTTGTATATCCTGTATGTACTGTATGTTGTATGTATTGTATGTTGTATGCACTGTATGTTGTATGTACTGTGTGTTGTATGTACTGTATGTTGTATGTACTGTATGTATTGTATGTTGTATGTACTGTATGTACTGTATGTTGTATGTACTGTATGTACTGTATGCTGTATGTACTGTATGTTGTTTGTTGTATGTACTGTATGTACTGTATGTTGTATGTACTATATGTACTGTATGTTGTATGTACTGTATGTAGTATGTACTGTATGTTGTATGTAGTATGTACATTATGTACTGTATGTTGTATTCTGTATGTACTGTATGTTGTATGTAGTATGTACTGTATGTACTGTATGTTTTGTATGTATTGTATGTACTGTATGTTTTGTATGTACTGTATGTTGTATGTACTGTATGTACTGTATGTTGTATGTACTGTATGTTGTATGTCCTATATGTACTGTATGTTGTATGTACTGTATGTTGTATGCAGTGTATGTTGTATGTACTGTATGTTGTATGTCCTATATGTACTGTACGTTGTATGTACTGTATGTTGTATGCAGTGTATGTTGTATGCACTGTATGTTGTATGTACTGTATGTATTGTATGTTGTATGTACTGTATGTTATATGCACTGTATGTACTGTATGTTGTATGTACTGTATGTACTGTATGCTGTATGTACTGCACGTACTGTATGTTGTATGTACTGTATGTTGTTTGTTGTATGTACTGTATGTACTGTATGTTGTATGTACTATATGTACTGTATGTTGTATGTACTGTATGTAGTATGTACTGTATGTTGTATGTACTGTATGTTGTATGTACTGTATGCACTGTATGTTGTTTGTACTGTATGTTGTATGTACTGTATGTACTGTATGTTGCATGTACTGTATGTTTTATGTACTGTATGTACTGTATGCTGTATGTACTGTATGTACTGTATGTCTATATATATGCACTGTATATGTGTTTTTTTTTTACATTCAACACATTAGCCGGATGATGGGACTACTACTGTCCCATCATTGGCTAATGTATAAATCACTGTCACTGTAGCAGGCATAGCTGGATAGGACTTGCAGTCCCATCGGACGATGCCTGCACACACACACACAGATACCCCCGGCACACACCCGCACACCCATGGGATTTGAATCCCCTGCCAAACCTCAGCCGGCGGGCAGCTCAGTCAATGAGCGGAGCCGCACGGCGTTGTTGGGGGATTTGAATCCCATGCTGCTCATTGGCTGAAGCCAGGGGCGCTCAGCCAATGAGCTGTGCCGTGCGGCTTTGGCGGGGGATTCAAATCCCGTGCTGCAACACTCATTGGCTCAACCGGCGGGGGATTTGAATCCCGCCCTGCTCATTGGTTGAGGCCTGGGGCACTCAGCCAATGAGTGGTGCCGTGCAGCTTTGGCGGGGGATTTGAATCCCGCGCCACTCAGTCTCCGCAAGATAATTATCACCATCCTATGTATAGGATGCGGTGATTCCGCATGGTTCAATGAACACATGTGGAATCACAGAGCGTACAAAAGCCAGCAGCGCTTTGGACGGAGCTGCGTCCGAAGCACTGTTAAAACTGAACGTGGAAACATACCCTAATGGTTTTGGGGATGATATCAGCTTTGTACTGTCAGCTGACATCAAGCCCAGAGGTTAGTAATGGAGAGGTGTCTGTCAGACACCCCTATTACTAAACCAGTGAATTAAAAGAAAAAAACGCAAACACAGAAAAGTCCTTAATTTTTAAAAAGCACACCCCTATGCAAAGTTGGTGCAAAAGCCTCCAAAAACAAAACATCCAGTTTTTCTGTATACCAAAAGAAGAGGACTTTATTTAGCCCATGTGACGTAGTGACACTTTGGTTGAGAAAGGCTCATTTCAACCGAAACTTCACCACGCCACATGGGCTAAATAAAGTCCTCATCTTTTGGTAACTATTGGAGGGCTGCGATGGGTTGTCTGAGTAGTTGACAACCCCTTGAAATATTTTACTATGATTTACAAAAAAAAAAATACGAAAAAGGAGCCAAAATCACACGAAGCAAAAAATTAAAGCCAAAGCGATGTGTTACTATAGTATTAATCCATTATCTTTCTAAACAATGTCTTTAAAAACTGTAATTAGTTATGATGAGAACATGGATAATTAAACAACCTATTTTGAGAACCATACAAACAATAACTTTAAAATATTATTACTACACTATTTCTACGACTAATACTGCTACTAATAATATTGTAATGATCATAATCAGCATCATCAACAGAATGTTACATTTATAAATTGGAATCTATAGATAGGGATATACTTTATTGTCACTGCCTGGCAGCTTTAGGGAGGGACTCATTTATAAAATATTGAGGTTTTTTTTGCATTTATGTTATATAGATGTGTAGATTACACAAATGGGAATCTGTCAAAATAAATAGAAAATGTGTGATTTCTTAATTAATGGAGTATTACTTTATTGTCTGGTGAATGGCAGTCATAAAAAGGAGTGAAGGTATTATCTTCACTATTCTAATAAATTTGCATCATATTGTCTACTGCCATGGTTAGCTTCAAGTGTCAGAAAATTAAAAACAAGAAATCTTGCTAAAAAAAGAAAAAAACTTAAATATGATTCAAAAATTAAAGCTGTAAAATTCAGAAATGTCTAAATATAATTTATATAAAGTTTTATTATGTAAATACCGCAATCTAGTCATTTTACCCCCCCAAAAAAAGTGCTTCAGGGAATAAATAATGGAGGTTTGCGGGTATGGAATAAAGAGTCTGTCTATTTTACAGCACCACTTTTTTTTCATAGGTTCTGTCTCCAAAATTTCAAATAATTTGGGATAAGGTGTAATGACTCAGGCTGCGAACAAAAAATGGCACTGTGTCAGGAAAGAACATGACCAATCTTCTATTCCCGAATAACACTTTCCATAGATTCAATGGTAAAAATAATTTAAACGTTTTTTGCTATTGCCCCTGAAAAGTATTGTTGATTAATGGGTACCAGGTAATGAGATCTCCATCTCCTATTACGATAAAAGGCAGCGGTGCTCAGTAGAGTTAATCAAAATGATTTGCAGGACCCTGATACAGTGGCTATGTTGGCACTCTGTGGCAGCCAGACCACAGCCCTGCAAACTTCCTACTACCAGCTGGTAACCTCGGCTCCTCTTCTGATTAGTAGACCTATGACTGTCATGGACTGCATTGTGCATTGTCAGACGTTTCAAGTCAGACTAATCAGAAGAGGGGCAAGGATGTTGACAGTGTAAAAATTGCAACGCTCTAGATTGGCTGCCACAGACTACCAACATGGCGGCAGCATGATAAATCCTGTGAATACTTTTGCTTAACTCACTCAGAGCAGAATATGGGCTCCATAGAAAGACTATTGGTCCATACACTGCTCTGTGTGTGCTCCAGGGATACAATGAGCACTTTTTCCATTTCCTGTGAGCAATTGGTGGGGATTCGACCAACCCCCTCACTGATCATAACTACTAAACAAAACCTACGAGATTATAACTTTTTCAAAACTTTAGTTACCCTTTATAACTAACCAAAACTAACATATAACTTTGCTGTATTAAAATTGCAGAGTTGCCCACTGATTATGACAATTTCCATCAATTCAATGCGTCTAGCGAGGCTCATAATGTAATTGTCTAATATAGGAAGGGAAATTGTCATAGTATGAGACACAAACCTGGCACACAAAATGTCATATTTTTGGTCTTGCAGAAAGAAGCTTTCTATAGCCTAGAACCTGCATTAACCATCTTTCCACCAAACTGCTGCATGTAACAACCCTGTCGGCATCACTGCATGGCCTTCCATTCCCCACCTGCCTGTTACATCTACTCACTCACCCAGTGCCATGCTGGGAGATCTGTCTGCTGCTGGTTCCATGCCATGTGCTTCATGGCGGCCTGCTCTGTGTACACTTCCTGGCTGTGTGCATAGGGGGGCGGCGCCAGCCACTCCGGATTCTTATTAAGACTGTGTGCACCTCCCTAAGGTGCTTCTGGCCAATAGCCTTGAGGCCTCTGATACTTAAGGCATCCTCACCCATTGGAGGATGCCTGAGCAAACTATTCCCCTCAGTTAGCATTTGCTACTGAGCTGCCAGGTCGTGTGTTTCCTGTCTCTGAGGGCTGCACTATTGCAGGCCTTCATCTGTGTTCTGTTTGTGTATCCGTGTCCGTTCCTGTCTGTACTCTGGTCTATGTCCGTCCCTGCTCCTTCTTTGTCATTAGTCATTTCCCAC
Organism: Ranitomeya imitator; assembly: GCF_032444005.1. Classification (NCBI taxonomy): domain Eukaryota; kingdom Metazoa; phylum Chordata; class Amphibia; order Anura; family Dendrobatidae; genus Ranitomeya; species Ranitomeya imitator. Next base: position 562,455,765 of record NC_091285.1, read on the forward strand.
TCTGCTGTGTGTACCTCTGCCTTATCTTTCTGCTCTGTTCGCCACTGTCTGTGGCTCTTCTTCTCTCTGCTCAGTTCTACCACAACCTGTGGTTCTGTGTCTCTCAGCTTTTCTCTCAGCTCTGCTCTCTGACCTTGCTCCGCACTCTGTGGCTTTGCTCTGCGGCTCCACTCCTTGCGGTTCCACCTGGCACCGCTGCTTGCGGTTCTACGTCTTTAGCTCTTGGCGTTACCTCCTGCGTCTCCGCTCTTGGCTCCGCCTCCAGCGTCTCCGCTCTTGGCTCCGCCTCCAGCGTCTCCGCTCTTGGCTCCGCCTCCAGCGTCTCCGCTCTTGGCTCCGCCTCCAGCGTCTCCGCTCTTGGCTCCGCCTGCAGCGTCTCCGCTCTTGGCTCCGCCTCCTGCGGCTCCATCCTTGACTCTGCCTTCTCCTTCTCTACTCTCTGCTCTGCCTTCTCCTTCTCTACTCTCTGCTCTGCCTTCTCCTTCTCTACTCTGCCTTTTCCTTCTCTGCTCATAGCTCTGCCTTCTTCTTCTCTGCCATAGCTCCGCCTTCTACTCGTACTCAGCCTCCTGCGATTCAGCTTTGCTTCCACTCTTGCTCTATCTTTATTCTGCAACTTTCCATACAGGTCTCTACCTGTTCCTTTATATTCTCCAGTCTGAACAGGTTCTTACCTGTTTCCACACATCCATCTGAATCCCAGTTCCTACCAGAGTATCAGTCCTGTCTGCCAGTGCCTGCCTGTCTGCCTGAGTGCCAGCCGCGCCCGTCTGCCTGCCTGTATCTCCGTCAAGCCAGTCCACCCGTCAGGGCCTCTGCCATACCCGTCTGTCAGCCAGTGTCACAGCCGTGCCTGCCTGCCCGTGTCTTGTCCCCGGTGGGATCAGCATCCACAGTCTGACTCCACCCTGGAGTGGTACCTGGTAGCTTCCTATTGCACAAGTCTGACCTCACCATCAGAGGCTCCAGCAAACACCTAGGAAGCTACTTAGTTACGCCCCTTCCAGGGAAGTTCGGTCTGTGGTCCAGTGGGGCCACACCCCCAGGCGCCCGCGCCAACCAGTCTAGGTGCGAGCGTTACAGATTGCTCAGGCCATGGTCCCCGCTGAGTCCCATGAGCTGTTGCTCTCGGAGCAAAATGAACTCTCTTCTAGCCTGTATTGGCCCCCGGAAGGTTTTTATACTCAGTTGAAAGATTTGCCTGCACCTACTCCTGGTGGTCCCCTCATAATCTCTAGAGAGTTGTATGATTACATTGCCAGTAGAGAAAAACTCCTTCCGCCTAGATACTATGGGGATCCAGAGGAGTGCATGGAGTTCCTGGAGCGTAGTCTGATGTATATCGAAGCTAATCCTTCTGAATTTTCTTCTGATGAGTTCAAGGTAGGATTTATCTTGTCCTACCTAGCAGGAGATGCATTGAATTGGATGAACCCTCTCTGGGAAGCAAGGGATCCAATCCTCTCAGACCTTGGGGCCTTCCTGGAAGCCTTTGTTAAAGCCTTCAAAGCGCCTAAACCTGCTCCTCCTGCAAAGTTTTCCCTCACCAGATCCCAGAGGCGGTCTAGACGAGCGAATCCCCCAAAGAAATCGTCACGTCAGACAAAGTCCGTCCAAGACCCACCTGTTCCTCTACCTGTCCCAGCAGCTACCCAAGCAAAACCCCAGAAGGCTGATAAAAGTGGGCTGGCAAAGCAGCAGCCCAAATTCAGCCGCAAGAAGGGAACACGGTATCGCTGTGGTTGCAAGGAACATCCAGACGGTCTCTGCCCTGTAGATCTAAAACTCCAAAACCCTGGGCCAGCAGGAGAGGCTGCCCTAGGTGAGAGTACCTCCTCTCCATTAAAATCAAAGACTGTGTCTCTGTTTTCCGGGAGCTTTGGTGTGGTAAAGTCGCCAACCATTCGGAGTCGGTGTGTGGTCTCTGTCATACAGCTCCAGAACCCGGTAAGGGCGCTGTCTGAAGTTGGTCAAGCCCTACTCAAGAGCAGTCTAGTCCTGCAAGGACAACTACAGCTCCAAGTTGGAGCCTTATACACGAAGAAGTTTATCTACCGTATGCTGTCTGTTATGCCCATGGGTCATCCTGAGCCTGGAACTCTACCACACGCTCTGGTCAAGAGTTCCTGCAAAATACTTCGTTTGAATTTACCCAGTCATGAGAGGTGTCTGGTTCCCATGCATCAAGGACAGTCAACTGTGTTGTCTTCTTCTTCAGCTGGTCTGCTAGTCGTCGAGTCAAGGTGTGTTGATGTCACCCAAGATGAGGAAGCGGTGACTATTTCTCCACACGTCTCTTGTGACTATACCAGTAACCTGTTAGTCGTCGAGTCAAGGTGTGTTGATGTCACCCAAGATGGGGAAGCGGTGACAATCTCTCCTCACTACTCTAATGACTATACCTGTAACCTGTTCGTGGAAATACCTCCGCCTTTTGGACGTTTTTTTCTGGATAATCGGCAGAAAATGGTTCCTATGTGGGTGCCTTCATCGTCCATATGGCCGGTTGGTGAAGATTCCAAAACAGAAGTTTTCTCCTCTCAGTTTTTTCCTGATCCAGTGGAGTTATTATTCTCCACCCTCTGCTCCAGTGATTTTTCCTGTGTTCAGTACTCTGGAACATTTCAGCTACCTGAAAGTTCGTCTCTGGATATCGGGCAGAAGGTGTATCCTGTGAGTGTTCCTTCGGCTTCTATGTGGCCGGCTGGTGAAGATTTCAAGACATCTCTGCTACCTGAAAATTTGTCTCTGGATATCGGGCAGAAGATGTATCCTGTGAGTGTTCCTTCGGCTTCTAAGTGGCCGGCTGGTGAAGATATCAAACCAGTAGCATCCAAGTCCCTGCTTCTTGTCTACCCAGAGGAAATGGTCCAGTCCATTGAGGAGGCTAACCCTATTGGGTACAAAGAGACTTTGCTATCCGAGATTTCTGATGAAGCTAACCCTGTTGGGCACAAAGAGACTTTGTCTTCTGAGGTTCCTGGTGACCCGTTTGCCTTATCCTACCTAAAGATGTTATGACTTGGACTGTGAGTGGTTTCTTTCTTCTTCTATGGATCATTTTAGTGGGTTTGAAGAAGAGGGGGTGTAAAGGAGGGGGTACTGTAACAACCCTGCCGGCATCACTGCATGGCCTTCCATTCCCCACCTGCCTGTTACATCTACTCACTCACCCAGTGCCATGCTGGGAGATCTGTCTGCTGCTGGTTCCATGCCATGTGCTTCATGGCGGCCTGCTCTGTGTACACTTCCTGGCTGTGTGCATAGGGGGGCGGCGCCAGCCACTCCGGATTCTTATTAAGACTGTGTGCACCTCCCTAAGGTGCTTCTGGCCAATAGCCTTGAGGCCTCTGATACTTAAGGCATCCTCACCCATTGGAGGATGCCTGAGCAAACTATTCCCCTCAGTTAGCATTTGCTACTGAGCTGCCAGGTCGTGTGTTTCCTGTCTCTGAGGGCTGCACTATTGCAGGCCTTCATCTGTGTTCTGTTTGTGTATCCTTGTCCGTTCCTGTCTGTACTCTGGTCTATGTCCGTCCCTGCTTCTTCTTTGTCATTAGTCATTTCCCACTCTGCTGTGTGTACCTCTGCCTTATCTTTCTGCTCTGTTCGCCACTGTCTGTGGCTCTTCTTCTCGCTGCTCAGTTCTACCACAACCTGTGGTTCTGTGTCTCTCAGCTTTTCTCTCAGCTCTGCTCTCTGACCTTGCTCCACACTCTGTGGCTTTGCTCTGCGGCTCCGCTCCTTGCGGTTCCACCTGGCACCGCTGCTTGCGGTTCTACGTCTTTAGCTCTTGGCGTTACCTCCTGCGTCTCCGCTCTTGGCTCCGCCTCCAGCGTCTCCGCTCTTGGCTCCGCCTCCAGCATCTCCGCTCTTGGCTCCGCCTCCAGCATCTCCGCTCTTGGCTCCGCCTCCAGCGTCTCTGCTCTTGGCTCCGCCTCCAGCGTCTCCGCTCTTTGCTCCGCCTCCAGCGTCTCCGCTCTTGGCTCCGCCTCCTGCGGCTCCGTCCTTGGCTCTGCCTTCTCCTTCTCTACTCTCTGCTCTGCCTTCTCCTTCTCTACTCTCTGCTCTGCCTTCTCCTTCTCTACTCTGCCTTTTCCTTCTCTGCTCATAGCTCTGCCTTCTCCTTCTCTGCTCATAGCTCCGCCTTCTACTCGTACTCAGCCTCCTGCGATTCAGCTTTGCTTCCACTCTTGCTCTATCTTTATTCTGCAACTTTCCATACAGGTCTCTACCTGTTCCTTTATATTCTCCAGTCTGAATAGGTTCTTACCTGTTTCCACACATCCATCTGAATCCCAGTTCCTACCAGAGTATCAGTCCTGTCTGCCAGTGCCCGCCTGTCTGCCTGAGTGCCAGCCGCGCCCGTCTGCCTGCCTGTATCTCCGTCAAGCCAGTCCGCCCGTCAGGGCCTCTGCCATACCGTCTGTCAGCCAGTGTCACAGCCGTGCCTGCCTGCCCGTGTCTTGTCCCCGGTGGGATCAGCATCCACAGTCCGACTCCACCCTGGAGTGGTACCTGGTAGCTTCCTATTGCACAAGTCTGACCTCACCATCAGAGGCTCCAGCGAACACCTAGGAAGCTACTTAGTTACGCCCCTTCCAGGGAAGTTCGGTCTGTGGTCCAGTGGGGCCACACCCCCAGGCGCCCGCGCCAACCAGTCTCGGTGCGAGCGTTACACTGCATGACTAGCTATATCCTTACCTTCTGTATCCTCACCCATCCTCTGTATACTATGAGCTCTAGCGGGCAGGGTCCTCTCTCCTACTGTACCAGATGAGACATATTCAAGATTATTGTACTTGATTTTATTATGTATACCCCTTTTCACATGTAAAGTGGCATGGAATAAATGGCGCTATAATAATAAATAATAATAATAGTAAACAATAATTTTTTTTTTAAATGATAAGAAATGTGGCTAACTTAGACATAATCCCGATTTAAATTTTGGAACAATTAGTGGCCAAAATCAATGCATGCAAGGCTGTATGAGATGTATGGTTGTATGGGAAACCTTGACAACCACCCTATCGTTACTGGAAGGTTAGCGTGACATGACAGTAATTTCTCCCATCCCAGAGAATCAGGCCTATTATCCTAATCTCACTGATCAGGGTGTCAACATAGTGAGATGCGATTTTCTCAGTTGATGAGAAGATGGAAAAACACTTTTCTTCAACTTCTCCATTCTGTTAGTCTGTGGAATTCAGATATGTCACCCTAGTTGCTTCCACTGTTGTCCACAGACTCCTTGACTTGCATGGCTAAGTGCGATGTAAATCAAGCATGCAGATATTTTTTCTTTGACAGATTGTCCACGGCACCATAGAATAACATTGATCCAAGTGTGATCTGATGTTTTGTCGATCGCACACGAACCAAAAATGTGATCATGTGCGTGAGCCCTAAAGCTGATATTTGTAGACTTTTCTGTCTTCTCGTGAACTCTAACCAGGTTCCAGAAGACCTAAGGTGGAAAACACAAATGCAAAGCCTAATATACCTAGCCAATTTTTACCAAATATTCAGATATTTACAGCTCGTCTTCATACATTGTAACTACCTGGTCTAAATATGGGACTTTTCTCCATTTCCACTGATGTGTACACTCAATTGTGGTGTTTTATTATAGTTGGGACATTAAACCATTAACATATTCGTGGCCTGAAAGACCATTGTCAGTGGGCTACAAAAGATGAAAAAAACATTTGGAACATGACAGGATAGATTTTCCCTATTGTTTTCATGTGAAATAAGCATCGTAGGTGTGAGGGTACGTGTCCACGTTCAGGATTGCATCAGGATTTGGTCAGGATTTTATGCAGGTAAAATCCTGACCAAATCTGCACCTGAGGTCACTGGCAGGTCACCTGCGTTGTCCTTGTATTTTTTCTGCAATGTAAGGACTTGCTGCGTTCTTACAAGACGTGCCGCATGTGCGTTTCCGCGGGTCTGCCGCATGCGTCTTTTAATGCATAGTGGAGACAGGATTCCATGAAATCCCCTCCACTATGCTGTAACATCTGGACGCTACGTTTCCTGAACGTGGAAACATACCCTTAGAGAAATAGCATGCTGAATTGCCCATTATTGAGAGGACAGGACCCGATAGTATGAATGACCGGTATCTAATGTGTATGGTCGCCTCAGACTTATATAATTAAAGCGAGGGAAGGTGCAGGCGAGAAATTGCTCTCATTTTTCAGTGGTTACATGATAAGTGTCAGGTGTCTTTTTATCTATGAAGCTGAGATAGAAGAATAACTTTACAGCAATTATTAGTCTAAAAGTATTTCCTGTGCATTATGATTAAGGAAAAGGGGATGCAGAACATGTAGTCAAAGACAAGTGTAGCATTTCTTTAAAAATGTGAGTTTGAACCTGACTTCTCTGATTGGGACATGGCTTGATTGAAGATGACCCAGATAGCTGATTGCAATTTTATTTTAGTGTCATTCAGTCAATTACGGTGGAGAAATCGGGTTCTGTCTCGCATGCATGCCATTTTCTAATGAGGCTGCATCTAACTTGCTCAGACCTGACATTTTTAGGAAGGCTAGCTACTGTGCAGTTGACAAGCAATAAAATAATTTTGAATAGGTATGCTAATTAGTTATCAAACTATCTCTATCTATTATTTATCTATCTATATCTATATCTATCTATTATCTATCTATTATCTATCAGTCTATTATCTATCTATCTATTATCTATTAGTGATGAGCGAGTGTACTCCTTGCTCGGGTTTTCCTGAGCACGCTCGGGTGGTCTCCGAGTATTTGTAACTGCTCGGAGATTTAGTTTTCGTTGCCTTAGCTGCAGGATTTACAGTAGATAGACAGCTTGAATACATGTGGGGATTCCCTAGCCACCAGAAAACCCCCACATGTACTCAGGCTGTCTAGCAGCCATAAATCATGCAGTTGCGTCAACAAAAACTAAATCTCCGAGCAGTTACAAATACTCAGAGACCACCCGAGCAACGAGTACAGTCGCTCATCACTATTATCTATCTATCTGTTATCTATTCTCACCCTCCAGGTCTGGAATACAACAAAGAATAAAAAGGCAGCACTCCAATGAAAATATTGTGCAAAAAAGTGTACTTTTATTAGCTCATGTGGTGACATTTTGATCCTAGCACAAAACCTTTCTCAAGTCTATCTATCTTTCTTATAGATGAGAGAAAAAATTTGAGTGGAACTTAATTCCACTCAGATTTTACAAACATCTTATTACTTACCTCACCACTCATCTCTCTGGCCCCGTCACTATTCACCGCTACCATGTGGTCCTCGCTACAACTTTCGATCCCCTGCTGCTTGCTCTAGAAACTTCCTTCCTCTCACTCTGCCTTGGAATTCTTTGAGTCATGGCACTCATTAAGGTTCTGCGCAGTCGCACTGGAGGTCAATGGCGTCATGACTAGGGTTGAGCAAAACGGGTCGGCCATTTTCAGAAGTCGCCGACTTTTGGCAAAGTCGGGTTTCATGAAACCCAACCCGACCCCTGTGTGGGGTCGGCCATAAGGTCGGCGATCTTCTGAATCTGGTATCGGAATTCCGATACCGAGTTCCGATATGTTTGCAATATCGGAAATCGGTATCGGAATCCATATTTAAGTGTAAAATAAAGAATTAAAATAAAAAATATTGGTATACTCACCCTCTGACGCGCCCTGGTACTAACCGGCAGCCTTCCTTCCTAAGAATCAGTGCGTGAAGGGCCTTAGATGACGTCGCAGCTTGTGATTGGTCGCGCGACTGCCCATGTGACCGCTCGCGCGACCGATCACAAGCCGCGACGTCACCGAAGGTCCTTCAAGCGCTGATTCTTAGGAAAGAAGGCTTCCGGAAAGAAGCAGGGCGCGTCAGAGGGTGAGTATAGCAATATTTTTTATTTTTATTCTTTATTTTACACATTGATATGGATCGCAGGGCCTGAAGGAGAGTTTCCTCTTTTTCAGACCCTGGGAACCATTGGAAACCCAATGCACTGCATTGGGTTTCGTGTTTCGGCCGACCCCGACTTTTTTATAGGATCGGCCGATTTCACTCGACCCGACTTTTGAAAAAGTCGGGTTTCGTGAAACCCGACCCGATCCTATAAAAGTAAAAGTCGCTCAACCCTAGTCATGACATCATGACTGCCTGTGCAGTGCATGAGATGAGTGTAAGGATATCTTTCTTTCTTTCTTTCTTTCTTGCTATCGATCGAAAATAATATATTTTACTATTGCAGGTGTGACTGCCTCCAGCCTGACTCTGCATTCCTCCCATTGACCAGCAGGTAATTTTCATCAGTTCTACTTATCCTTTTGAATTGTAGGCTCCTGGCCTTGGAGAGACATGTTTGTGCATTTAACTAGGCTTACAGCTCAAAAAAGGTATTTAGAGTAGAAATAGGACCCATCAGAGGGAGGTCACCTTGTCGTGGTTGATGGGCATACATGAATTGGCTAATTTATGCGCCCAGAACCTTCATTTTTGTAAGTACATCTTACTTGGTAATAACACAGTTTAGATTCAATGATTTCAGTGTTTGCATATATCTTGGCTTATATAGAGTGCTGATGTACTTTCTTTTTTATCTATCTATCTATCTATCTATCTATCTATCTATCTATCTATCTATCTATCTATCTATGTAATAAATTCCTCACAAAAATTCAATTTCTAATGTTCTTTCTCTAAGAAAGTTAAAAGCATGCAATGTATGGTCATACATAACCTCTTTTGTGTTTGTAATTATTCCCCCTAAATGGAACAAGCAGGCTTTTTTTTCCTGCAATCCAGTGATTTTGATTATTCTACTTGACATTTTTTTTATCCTTGTTACAGTATTTTGTTTAAAGGGAACCTGCAAGGTGATTCTTAGTACCCATAACAATAGGCTGCATGAAAGATGGACAAGCTCCCTGGCTTCTGGATTCTCCCCATTCTCCCACTTATTTCTGTATAGGGAGAGGCTTCTCAATCTATCTGAGCCAGGGTAATCATTGCCCAGATGATTGTTCTCCCTTTTCCCAGCTCATTTCCAAACTTCAGCTCAGATTCATAAAGACTACTGTTTTGAAAGCAGCACACCAGTAAAATGTGTGTGGTTCTTAATGATATTGGCCCATCGTTCAGCTGGTGTGTGCCAGTGTAAGAAATGTACTTCAGTCAAAGCATCTAGTAAGGTATGAGTAGATCCAGGAGAGGGCAAAGGCTTTGATACCAAGGGAAGAGACTAACTGTAGTGGAGGGAGTGGTCAACTGTGTTGAAGGCAGAGGACAGGTCTAGAACAGGTCAACAGGTGACAGATCATCAGCAAAGACCTTACAGTAACCCAGCTACATCCATCTATTGTATGGAGAAGTCTGGCCAGAAGTGGTGTTCATCAAGAATTACGCCCCAAAAAACCATACCTTCAACATGGAAACAAGGCGAAGTGGCTTAACTATGCACAAAAACATATATGTTGAAGGGTCTTGTAAGCTTGGAGCTTCATTTCAGCAAATGGAGTTGAGAATTTTGTCAGGATTAATAGTGCACTCAATGCTGAAAAATGCAATCAGATACTTATTCATCATGTAATGCCATCATGAAGGCTTCTGAATGGCTCCAAATTTATTCTCCAGCAGGACCATGAAACCAAACATATAGTCAATGTTATTAAGAACTGAAGTGTCTTCAGCATAAAGAAGAACAATGAGTCCTCTAAGTGATGATATGGCCCGCATAGAGCCTTGTTCTTAACTTCATCAAGTCTGTGAGGGATTACAAGAAGAGACAGAAAGATTTTCACAAGCCTACATATACAGAAGATCTGTGGTTTGTTCTCTAAGATGTTTGGAACAACCTCCCTGCCAAGTTCCTTTAAAAATTGTGTGCTAGTGTACGTAGAAGATTTGATGCTGTTTTGAAGGCAAATGTTGGTAACTAGAGATGGGCAAATCTGATAAAATTAGAATTAGAATTCGTACAGGTTTTACCAAGTATTTCGATTCGCAGTTGAGAAACTCTGCGAATTGAATGTTGCCTCTCCAGAAATCAGAGCATAATAAACATAAGAAGATAAAAAAACAAACTCACACTAACCGCACAGCTCACCTCTCCGGCTGCCAACCGCTGCTCCCTGCCACTGTATGATCTTCAGCGCTTTGCTTGCTCAGCATCTCCAGTCCGGTGTTCTCACTAGACCAAGACTTCCAGATGAAACAAGACCCTTGAAGTCACTGTGTATGCGCAAGCATGGAGAACCGAAGTGCGGACAAGGAGTGGCATGAATGGCTGGAAGGTGAGCGGTAGGGTTTGTATGTTTCGTTTTAACCTTTTTTCCTACCCTCTACTGTGTAGTAAGGCTACTTTCACACTAGCATCATGTGACAGACGTTGCAATGCGTCGTTTTGGAGAAAAAACGCATCCTGCAAAGTTGCCCGCAGGATGCGTTTTTTCTCCATAGACTTGCATTAGCGATGCATTGCGACGTATTGCCACACGTTGCATCCGTCGTGCGATGGATGCGTTGTGTTTTGGCGGACCGTCGGCACAAAAAAAGTTGCATGTAACTTTTTTTGTGCGTCGTGTCCGCCATTTCCGACCACGCATGCGTGGCCGGAACTCCGCCCCCTCCTCCCCGGACCTTAAATTGGGGCAGCGGATACATTGTAAAACTGCATCCGCTGCCCCCGTTGTTCATTTTTTTCACAGTTTGCGTCGGTACGCCCGTACCGACACTAGAGTGAAAGTAGCTTAAGATGCCTGATGCAGCTGGCTGTCATTTTGCTGAATTCATGCAGAACAACTTACAAAAACTCAATTTTCTCCTGAATGCAGATTTTTGGAAAAGTCAAATGGAATTCAATTCCACTCAAACAAATTCACTCATCTCAAGTGGGAAACCCTGATACTGGTTTGAGCTTGTTCACTTTGCATTTTGTCAATTGATAGAAATAAACCATTAACTCTTCTAGTTTTGAGAATATTTTTACTTTAAAACATTGTTTCCACACCTGCCTAAAACTTTTGCACAGTGCTGTACATCCTTCTGTTGCTAAAATTGTCAGAGAAGTCACCTTTTTTTCCTCCACTCAGGACACAATTGAGAGAAGTACAACGACATACACTAACTGAGCTTATTATTTAATGTGTACCTTCAGCCAGGGGACATTATAAAGGGGCCCATGACTGGGGACATTATACCAGAATGGTGGACATTGTTACAGGAAGGGGTCAGGATGGGGTATTTTATTACAGTAAGGTGCCCAGGACAGGGGACATTATACCAGAAAGGGGCACAGGATGGGGAGATTATAACAGGACGGGGGAAATTATTACAGAAATAAGCCCAGGATGGGGACATTACTCCAGAAAAAGGCCAAGAGAGTGGACATTATTACCAAAAGGGGCTGGGAGGAGGGACATTATTACAGAAATAAGCCCAGGATGGGGGACATTATTACAGGAAGGGGCCGGAACAGGGGATATTATTACAGAAATACACCAAGACAGGGACATAAATACCGAAAGGAACCAGGACAAGGGAATTATTACAGAAAGACGCCCAGGAAGGGGGGCATTATTACTGTGGGCCAGGATGTGGGATTTTATTACAGGATTGTGCCATGATGGGGATATTATTACATTGAGGGTGAACATATATGTCTTTATAGGATCTAGAATGCTACAAAGACCCATACATCTGGACAACATGGAACTGATGGCCCATGCAAAAATTTTGCACTAGGGCCCATTGGACGCCACTGTAAGGTGACCACTTCCAACTTTATAACAAGCAGCTTTTGTCAAGCAAAGAACCATTGTACTGCAAAGGGTTCATATGTTCTTCTTGATAGGGGCCCATTTCAGTCTGTGTCTGCCTCTGGATATGATATATAACATGGCCTATATATAAGAATTCACTCTCTTTCATGCATTTGTGGAGTTGACCCTGAGTCATCTCCTTCCCTATGGATTAATGTAAAAGGACCCTCTCCCTTTTAAAACCTTTTGACTTTGAGGGAATTCTGGTTGGTGATAGAGAGACATTTGGACTGTGCACAGCGATGCTCTGGGTGGAGAAGCGGATAGAAAAGTGCTGGGCTTAGTGCCTACCATTAGTTCAGGCAGCTGTAGATTATAACGCTGCTGCCGGCGGCCCCTCATGGTGTCCCATTCCCCCTCCATGCAGAGACGCCGGGGTACTCAACTCCTCAGCCCCGCGGCGTGGTCCCTGGTGTCCTCCGGATTCCCTCTCACTTCATGGTCTGTGTATGCGCACTGCAGTCTGGCGGTGCAACTAGTACATGTGTGCCCTCGCTTCCCTGTTCTTTAAGGGGCAGCGCACGTATTATGTTAAATGTTCTCAGCCTGTTGCTGAGAGGCATTTAGGATAAGTAGTAAACCTGCAAGCTGGCTCCCAGCCAATAGGTGTGAGGCATCTTGTATAAAAGACTCCCTCTCCCCTAGGGAGTTGCCAAGCCTGTGTCCGTAGTACCCTGATCCCGGTGAAGCCAGTCCTGTATCTGTTGTCCCTTTGTCCTGTTGAAGCCAGTCCTGTATCCTCTTCCCCTAATCCCGGAGTGGCCAGTGCCTGAACCTTGTCCCCTGGTACCATAGTGGCCAGTGCCTGAACTTCATCCCCTGGTCTCGGAGCCAGTCAGTAGCTGCAGTACCGTGTGGTTCTGCTCAGGAGTGGTATCTGGTGGCTACCTCCCGCACAAGCCTGACTTCACCACTAGAGGCTCCAGTGAACACCCAGTTTGCCAATTAGTTATGTCCCTTGCTGTGTAGGCTCTGCCCTGTAGCAGAGTGGGACCACAAATCCACGTGTGCCACAGCTGGGTGTAACAGTCTGCTTGGCTCAGCCATGGCCGCAACATAGATTACCTACCACTGTCAGCTATAGGTAAAAAGTGGTTGTCTACTTGAGGCAGCACCTTTAACTTCAGTATATCTTGAGCCAGTGTAATTATAATAACGATAACAATTTTTATTTTTGCAGCTCCAACATATTCCACAGCACTTTACAATTTAAGGCCATGTTCACACAGTGCGTTTTTTACTGCGGAACCGCAGCGGTTTTGCCGCTGCGGTTCCGCAGCTGTTTTCCATGCAGGGTACATAACAATGTAACCCTATGGAAAACAGTCACTGCTGTGCACATGATCCATAATTTCGTTTAAAAAGCCGCGCAGAATAGCTGCGGCAAAAAAGAAGGAGCATGTCACTTCTTTTTCCTGAACCGCAGCGGTTCTGCACCCATAGACCTCCATTGTGAGGTCAAAATCGCAGTAAAACCCGCAGATCAAAAATATATCTGCGGGTTTTACTGCGATTTGATGTGCAGAACCGCTGCAGCAGGAAGTGCGGGGGAGCGGGCGGAAGTGCGTGGGCGGAGTGTGGCTGCCCCCCGTGCTCCGATCCTGCCCCCCGTGCTCCGATGCCCCCCTCCCGTGCTCCGATGCCCCCCCCAGTGCTCCGATGCCCCCCGTGCCCTAATCTCCCCCCCTTATACTTACCCGGCGTCCCGGTGTCCGTCCGGCCGTCTTCTCCCTGGGCGCCGCCATCTTGCAAAATGGCGGGCGCATGCGCAGTGCGCCCGCCGAATCTGCCGGCCGGCAGATTCGCTCCAAAGTGCATTTTGATCACTGAGATATAACCTATCTCAGTGATCAAAATAAAAAAATAGTAAATGACACCCCCCCCACTTTGTCACCCCCATTGGTAGGGACGATAAAAAAATTAAGAATTTTTTTTTTTTTCACTAAGGTTAGAATAGGGGTAGGGGTAGGGTTAGGGGTAGGGTTAGGGTTAGGGGTAGGGTTAGGGGTAGGGTTAGGGTTAGGGGTAGGGTTAGGGTATTTTCAGCCATTTTAGCCCTAAAAAGCTTCCTAGGAAACACACAGTCTCTGCATAGAAAACTGCATAAAAAAAGGATAAAAAAACGCATCAAAAAACGCATCAAAAAAGGACAAAAAAAGGACCAAAAAAAGGACCTGCATTTTCTGCCAAGAGCTGCAGTTTTTAAAAAAAACTGTCCTGAAAAAAAAAGGATGGAAAGCCTGAACGTGTGAACATACCCTTAGTGGTCAATATATTTTTATTAAACAGTTCAAAACAGTTTTCATTATATCATGGAATATTACACAATGAACATTTGATGAATATAAGCAACCAACCAAACAGACAAATAAACAAATAAACAAGCAATCTCCCGCTTTTTTTTGTCTATACAAATGTTATGTCAATATCTATATAAGGAATCATCCATAGTCATATTGTAGTACACAACTTTGTACAAGTATCCCAAGTGAGGAGAGAGAAAAAGAATAAAGTCAATAAAAGATATAATTGTGGAGAGAAAAAGAAAGAAAGAGACAACAAAAGCATTAGAGAAAAAGAAAGAATAGGGTAAAGAAAGAAGTAGGATGTCAAAAGCCCAACACCCCCCAGATCTCTAACCCGCCAGGAAACCTGAGAAAGTATACCTTGTGTTAACCATGACTGGAAATGTTGTGACTCTTAATATCAGATCCACGGATGCCATATTGCAAACCAGCACTTTACAATTTTAGAAGGAGACTTGTACATACAATGAAAACATTATAGAATAAACACAACTCAGATACCAAGGGGAGTGAGGGCCCTGCTCTCAAACTTACAATCTATGAGGGAAATAGGGGAAACACGAAAGGTAAATGGTAAAATGTGCTTGTATTGTACTTTTGGAAGTGTATTGAACAGCAAGGTGGATTGCTGCAAAGGGAAAAAAGAAATCTCTTTAAATCTTCTGCTTGGCGAGTGTGAATGAGCTGAGTGTGACCTGAGCGTAAGTATGAACGACGGTAAGGGTGACTTGTGATTCAGTGACTTTGGATTCAGGGAGTTTCCAAGGGAGGAATTACTGAATTGCTGTCTGTGTTTTATTGATACTTTGCATTTATTTTTATTTACCTTTTCTGTCTGGTGCAATCCCCATTAGGAAATATGCTCCACTATTGTTAATGCCATCCAGTGCACATCTTGCCACATGTATGCAGTCCTTGATCAGCCGGTCGAGGGTGCATACTGCTGTGCGAGATGTGAGCACATTGTGCATTTGGAAGCCCAGATTCTGGATCTAAATGTGCAGCTGGCAACACTGAGATCCATTGACAATATGGAAAGGAGTCTTCTGCTCACTGAGCAGACGCTCAATGGGATAGATGAGGTGGGAGATGGAAGGATGGAGCTGCAGGACAGTGGAGCACAAAGCTTGGTGACAGTTAGGAAGCGGGGTAGAGGGAAGAGTGCCAGGGAGGTTAGTCCTGATCTGAAACACCCCAATAAGTTTGCTAAGTCGGCGGTGAGGGGGGTGCCAGTACAGGGGTAGCACTGCTGCAGCCAGGCATGTCCTCTGAAAGTCAGAGGAGTGACTGCTCCAGTAAGGAGGGAAATAGGAGAGCAGGGCAGGCCAGACAGGTGCTGGTAGAGGGGGATTCAATTATTTGGGGAACAGATAACCCCTTAAAAATAGTCTGGGTGAAATGGTGGATGAGGATGAGGAAAGAGCCAATATGTTAAATGACTTTTTTTCAACAGTATTTACACAAGAAAATCCCATGGCAGACAATATAATCAGTGATAACAAAAATTCCCCATTAAATGTCACCTGCTTAGCACAGCAGGAAATACGTTGGCGTCTAAAAATCACTAAAATTGACAAATCCCCAGGCCCGGATGGGATACATCCCCGAGTACTGCAGGAATTAAGTACAGTCATTGATAGATCATTCTTTTTAATCTTTAAAGATTCCATAATAACAGGGTCTGTGCCACAGGACTGGCGTATAGCAAATGTGGTGCCAATATTCAAAAAGGGGACAAAAACTGAATTCGGAAATTATAGGCCAGTAAGCTTAACCTCTACTGTGGGTAAAATCTTGGAGGGCATTCTAAGGGATGCTATGCTGGAGTATCTGAAGAGGAATAACCTCATGACCCAGTATCAGCACGGGTTTACTAGGGACCGTTCATGTCAGACTAATTTGATCAGTTTCTATGAAGAGGTAAGTTCCGGACTGGACCAAGGGAACCCAGTGGACGTAGTGTATATGGACTTTTCAAAAGCTTTTGATACGGTGCCACACCAGAGGTTGATACATAAATTAAGAACAATGGGGATAGAGGAAAATATGTGTAAGTGGGTTAAGAGCTGGCTCAGGGATAGGAAACAAAGGGTGGTTATTAATGGAGCACACTCGGACTGGGTAGCGGTTAGCAGTGGGGTACCACATGGGTCAATATTGGGCCCTCTTCTTTTTAACATATTTATTAATGACCTTGTAGGGGGCATACAGAGTAGAATTTCAATATTTGCAGATGACACTAAACTCTGCAGGGTAATCAATACAGAGGAGGACAATTTTATATTACAAGAGGATTTTTGTAAATTAGAAGCTTGGGCTGATAAATGGCAAATGAGCTTTAATGGGGATAAATGTAAGATCATGCACTTGGGCAGAAGAAATAAGATGTATAACTATGTGCTTAATTCTAAAACTCTGGGCAAAACCGTCAATGAAAAAGACCTGGGAGTATGGGTGGATGACAAACTCATATTCAGTGGCCAGTGTCAGGCAGCTGCTACAAAGGCAAATAAAATAATGGGATGCATTAAAAGAGGCATAGATGCTCATGAGGAGAATATAATTTTACCTCTATACAAGTCACTAGTTCGACCACACTTAGAATACTGTGCACAGTTCTGGTCTCCGGTGTATAAGAAAGACATGGCTGAACTACAGCGGGTGCAGAGAAGAGCGACCAAGGTTATTAGAGGACTGGGGGGTCTGCAATACCAAGATAGGTTATTACAATGGGGCTATTTAGTTTTGGAAAAATGAAGGCTAAGGGGTGATTTTATTACAATGTATAAATATATGAGGGGACAGTACAAAGACCTTTCTAATGACCTTTTTATTCATAGACCTAAGACAGGGACAAGGGGGCTCTACGTCTGGAGGAAAGAAGGTTTAATCACAATCACAGATGTGGATTCTTTACTGTAAGAGCAGTGAGACTATGGAACTCTCTGCCGTATGATGTTGTAATGAGTGATTCATTACTTAAATTTAAGAGGGGACTGGATACCTTTGTTGAAAAGTATAATATTACAGGTTATATATACTAGATTCCTTGATAGGGCTTTGATCCAGGGAACTAGTCTGATTGCCGTATGTGGAGTCGGGGAGGAATTTTTTTCCCCAATGTGGAGCTTACTCTTTGTCACATGGTTTTTTTTAACCTTCCTCTGGATCAACATGTTAGGGCATGTTAGGTTAGGCTATGCGTTGAACTAGATGGGCTTAAAGTCTTCCTTCAACCTTAATAACTATGTTACTATGTTACAACCACAATATACTAAATAGGGTATGCACATAACGCTGCATAAACCAGTCGCCAGCCAGTATATATACAGTACAGACACAGAGGGCTAATAAATGCATGGAGGGTGTGTGAACAGATGATACCAGGGTCATGAGTTTGAAAAATCACAACACAAGGAGTTCAGTTTTTGACAGATTTAGTTTTAGATAGAGGGATTACATAATTTTAGAGACAGCAGAAAGACAATCACTGGTAATTTGTAGTAATGTAGGGGTGATGTCAGGAGACGATGTGTATAATTGGGTGTCATCAGCATAGAGATGGTACTGAAAACCGAATCTACTGACTGTTTGACCAATAGGGGCAGTGTATAAGGAGAAGAAGGGACCTTGGACTGAACCTTCTCCAGTAAGGGGAAGAGGAGAGTTAGGGTACCGTCACACAGTGCAATTTTCATCGCTACGACGGTACGATCCGTGACGCTCCAGCGTCGTAACAATATCGCTCCAGCGTCGTAGACTGCTGTCACACTTTGCAATCTACGACGCTGGAGCGATAATTTCATGACGTATGTGCGATGTAGAAGCCGTTGGTTACTATGCACACATCGTATACGATATATGTTACACCATGCAATCATGCCGCCACAGCGGGACACTAGACGACGAAAGAAAGTTTCAAACGATCTGCTACGACGTACGATTCTCAGCGGGGTCCCTGATCGCAGGAGCGTGTCAGACACCGCGATCTCGTAACTATATCGCTCGAACGTCACGAATCGTGCCGTCGTAGCGATCAAAATTGCACTGTGTGACGGTACCCTTAGTGGAGCCGGCAAAAGATACAGTGAAGGAATGGTCAGAGAGGTAGGAGGAGAAAAAGGAGAGAGCAGTGTCCTTGAGGCATTCACATAAAATCAGGCTTGGACTGGTCCACAGGAGAACAGGAGAATTCTCCGGTGGGCCCCTGTGCAAGAGTGGGCCACCTCCCTCTTACATGAGCAGTACTTGGCACAATTTACTATGAACAGACAAAATCAGCATCTTATTCATTTAATAATCTACCCAGGTCATTTTATATATATTGGCAAGTAAGGATAATGTCACAATTGCATGCAGCTGAAAAGTGGGGCCATGGAGTTGGTTTCTGGTGGGCCCTTGGCACCCCAGTCCGACACTGCATAAAATGACTAGCTATGTTATTCTTTTTTGCACTTACATACACTATACACTTTGATATGTTCTGGTATAGCTGTCTTTTAAATTTCATTACTAAAAAAAAATCCTTGACACCTTTTTTTAAGACAAAATCCTGCCTCTTAGTCAAATATAACAAACCTGTTAACATTTAGCTGCCATATGATGCAGCTGCAGCGTAAAAAGTACATTGGCATAAAACACAGTGTCTTAGTACAATCTTGAGCTAATGATGCAGTCGTGAAATCCATACCCTCTGTCAGTCTTTCAATATCTGCATTTAAAGCCTCATTAAGAGAATGCTACCCATAAACCAGAGAGCTGTTAGCATATGTCACTTATTCATTGCTACTCTTTCAGATTCTGTATGTGGGTGGCTTCTGAATGTGTGGCATTCAATTATTTTGCCCATCTTCTATGCAAATCTTTCAAATGTAAACGTTACATAACGGCGTTTTTTATTTCTTTGCACAATTTAATTAAATCTGACAGGGAGAATTGATACTTACTCTTTCGAATTGCCAGTTACTTATCCACATAATTTTAATGTATTTATATATTTGCTGAAATGCCAACATGACAAACACTGTGATACGTGCAAGTTTTCTCCGCTACTGAATTACATACTATGATGTTATCAGCCTCAGATCCGGATTAAGAACAGTCAAATTGTAATACGTCAGCTGAAAACGAGTTCATAGACTTTGATTAGGCTCAATGTCAGCAGTAAATAATGTTTTTCTTTTTACTCTTTATTTTATTCTGTAAAACGCATGTACGGTATACAGCGTATTCATAGAAAAATACATACCGTGCATTGTTTCCAGTTATTTTTAAAAATATTTAAGGTGTTAAGTTATAGAATTTTTCGTTATCAGTTTCTTTTATTATTCGAGATTTATTATTATTATTATTATTATTTATTATTATAGCGCCATTTATTCCATGGCGCTTTACATGTAAGGAGGGGTATACATAATAAAAACAAGTACAATAATCTTAAACAATACAAGTCATAACTAAGAGATTTCTCTTTGCTGTCATTCAGCAAGTAATGTCAATGTTTCCTTCTTGCGGATAGAAGTTTGTCTTATTCATGTGATGGACACACCGCTGTATTTCTTGTTACGCTATAGCTCTTGGAGTTGTGTCTTCTCTCTCAATCCCTGGAATCACAGTAAAGACTGCAAAGAAAGTAATGGAGACATGAAAAGAATTAGAATTAGCTGAGCATATGTGAATTAAAGTAAGAGCTAAAATTCTTCCCATATTGTGTTTTATGTGCTTCATTAGACCAGATGGTCATATATATAGAGGAAAGGTTTAAAAAAAATGGAAATGTCTTCTTTGAGAACTGTTAAGTCTACTATGCTCATGCTTTATCTTTACTAGTGTCCTGCTCAAGATCCATGTCACAAAAGTGGCTAAGTGGATAGTATAATAATTGTGTAGGGACACAATGCAGTTTATACTTTATACACATTTGCAGTATAGGTGATGGATAAAAATGAGCAAATCTTTGGAAATTCGAATTGAAGAATTGACGGGGTTCACGGAATTTTCCTAAATAATTTGATTTGTGGTGAAAGAATGCATTTTTGCGAATCTCAATACTGGAAAGCTTATAATTGCTAGGAGAGTGACCACGAAAGCTTACACTTTAAAGGCGAGGGAGAGAGAACTCTGCTGACCATAAGAGCTTACACTCTACAGAAGAGCGAGAGAAAGGACACTGCTGACCATAAGAGCTTACACTCTACAGAATAGAGAGAGGATCGCACTGACCATAAGAGCTTACACTCTACAGAAGAGCAAGAGAGAGAGGACACTGCTGACCATAATAGCTTACACTCTACAGAAGAGCAAGAGAGAGAGGACACTCCTGACCATAAGAGCTTACACTCTACAGAAGAGCGAGAGAGAGGGCAATGCTGACCATAAGAGCTCACACTCTACAGAAGAGCGAGTGAGAGGATATGCTGACCATAACAACTTACATGCTACAGAAAAGCAAGAGAGAGGATCCTGCTGACCATAACAACTTACATTCTACAGAAGAGCGAGGATCCTGCTGACCATAAGAACTTACACTCTACAGAAGAGCGAGGATCCTGCTGACCATAAGAACTTACACTATACAGAAGAGCGAGGATCTTGCTGACCATAAGAACCTATACTTTACAGAAGAGCAAGAGAGAGGATCTGCTGACCATTAGAGCTTACACTCTACAGAAGAGCAAGAGAAAAGATCTTGCTGACCATAAGAACTTACACTCTACAGAGGAGCGAGAGAGAGGATCTGCTGATCATAAGAACTTACACTGTACAGAAGAGCGAGAGAGAGGATCCTGCTGACCATAAGAGCTTACACTCTACAGAGGAGCGAGAGAGAGGACATTGCTGACCATAAGAATTACACTCTGCAGAAGAGCGAGAGAGGATCCTGCTGACCATAAGAACTTACACTCTACAGAAGAGTGATGATCCTGCTGAACATAAGAACTTACACTCTGCAGAAGAGTGAGGATCCTGCTGCCCATAAGAGCTTACACTCTACAGAAGAGCGAGAGAGAGGATCCTGCTGACCATAAGAGCTTACACTTTACAGAAGAGCGAGAGAGAGGACACTGCTGACCATAAGAACTTACACTCTACAGAAGAGCGAGGATCCTGCTGACCATAAGAACTTACACTATACAGAAGAGCGAGAGAGAGGATCTACTGACCATTAGAACTTACACTCTACAGAAGAGCGAGAGAGAGGACACTGCTGACCTAAGAGCTTACACTCTACAGAAAAGTGAGAGAGAGGATCTGCTGACCATAAGAACTTACACTCTACAGAAGAGCGAGAGAGAGGATCCTGCTGACCATAAGAACTTACACTCTACAGAAGAGCGAGAGAGAGGATCTGCTGATCATAAGAACTTACACTGTACAGAAGAGCGAGAGAGAGGATTCTGCTGACCATAAGAGCTTACACTCTACAGAAGAGTGAGAGAGAGGACACTGCTGACCATAAGAACTTACACTCTACAGAAGAGCGAGAGAGGATCCTGCTGACCATAAGAACTTACATTCTACAGAAGAGTGAGGATACTGCTGACCATAAGAACTTACACTCTACAGAAGAGTGAGGATCCTGCTGACCATAAGAGCTTACACTCTACAGAAGAGCGAGAGAGAGGACACTGCTGACCATAAGAACTTACACTCTACAGAAAAGCAAGAGAGAGAGGACACTGCTGACCATAAGAGCTTACACTCAACAGAAGAGCGAGAGAGAGGACACTCCTGACCATAAGAGCTTACACTTTACAGAAGAGCGAGAGAGAGGACACTGCTGACCTAAGAGCTTACACTCTACAGAAAAGCGAGAGAGAGGATCTGCTGACCATAAGAACTTACACTCTACAGAAGAGCGAGAGAGAGGATCCTGCTGACCATAAGAACTTACACTCTACAGAAGAGAGAGGATCCTGCTGACCATAAGAACTTACACTCTACAGAAGAGCGAGGATCCTGCTGACCATAAGAACTTACACTCTACAGAAGAGCGAGAGAGAGGATCTGCTGACCATTAGAACTTACACTCTACAGAAGAGCGAGAGAGAGAGGATTCCGCTGACCATAAGAACTTACACTCTACAGAAGAGCAAGAGAGAGGATCTGCAGACCATAAGAACTTACACTCTACAGAAGAGCAAGAGAGAGGATCCTGCTGACCATAAGAACTTACACTCTGCAGAAGAGCGAGAGAGGATCCTGCTGACCATAAGAACTTACACTCTACAGAAGAGCGAGAGAGAGGATCCTGCTGACCATAAGAGCTTACACTCTACAGAAGAGCGAGAGAGAGGACACTGCTGACCATAAGAACTTACACTCTACAGAAGAGCGAGGATCCTGCTGACCATAAGAACTTACACTATACAGAAGAGCGAGAGAGAGGTTCTACTGACCATTAGAACTTACACTCTACAGAAGAGCGAGAGAGAGGATTCCGCTGACAATAAGAACTTACTCTCTACAGAAAAGCAAGAGAGAGAGGACACTGCTGACCATAAGAGCTTACACTCAACAGAAGAGCGAGAGAGAGGACACTCCTGACCATAAGAGCTTACACTCTACAGAAGAGCGAGAGAGAGGACACTGCTGACCTAAGAGCTTACACTCTACAGAAAAGTGAGAGAGAGGATCTGCTGACCATAAAAACTTACACTCTACAGAAGAGCGAGAGAGAGGATCCTGCTGACCATAAGAATTTACACTCTACAGAAGAGCGAGAGAGAGGATCTGCTGATCATAAGAACTTACACTGTACAGAAGAGCGAGAGAGAGGATCCTGCTGACCATAAGAGCTTACACTCTACAGAAGAGTGAGAGAGAGGACACTGCTGACCATAAGAACTTACACTCTGCAGAAGAGCGAGAGAGGATCCTGCTGACCATAAGAACTTACACTCTACAGAAGAGTGAGGATACTGCTGACCATAAGAACTTACACTCTACAGAAGAGTGAGGATCCTGCTGACCATAAGAGCTTACACTCTACAGAAGAGCGAGAGAGAGGATCCTGCTGACCATAAGAGCTTACACTCTACAGAAGAGCGAGAGAGAGGACACTGCTGACCATAAGAACTTACACTCTACAGAAGAGCGAGGATCCTGCTGACCATTAGAACTTACACTCTACAGAAGAGCGAGAGAGAGGATTCCGCTGACCATAAGAACTTACACTCTACAGAAAAGCAAGAGAGAGGATCCTGCTGACCATAAGAACTTACACTCTACAGAAGAGTGAGGATACTGCTGACCATAAGAACTTACACTCTACAGAAGAGTGAGGATCCTGCTGACCATAAGAGCTTACACTCTACAGAAGAGCGAGAGAGAGGATCCTGCTGACCATAAGAGCTAACACTCTACAGAAGAGCGAGAGAGAGGACACTGCTGACCATAAGAACTTACACTCTACAGAAGAGCGAGGATCCTGCTGACCATAAGAACTTACACTATACAGAAGAGCGATAGAGAGGATCTACTGACCATTAGAACTTACACTCTACAGAAGAGCGAGAGAGAGGATTCCGCTGACCATAAGAACTTACACTCTACAGAAAAGCAAGAGAGAGAGGACACTGCTGACCATAAGAGCTTACACTCAACAGAAGAGTGAGAGAGAGGACACTCCTGACCATAAGAGCTTACACTCTACAGAAGAGCGAGAGAGAGGACACTGCTGACCTAAGAGCTTACACTCTACAGAAAAGCGAGAGAGAGGATCTGCTGACCATAAGAACTTACACTCTACAGAAGAGCGAGAGCGAGGATCCTGCTGACCATAAGAACTTACACTCTACAGAAGAGCGAGGATCCTGCTGACCATAAGAACTTACACTCTACAGAAGAGCGAGAGAGAGGATCTGCTGACCATTAGAACTTACACTCTACAGAAGAGCGAGAGAGAGAGGATTCCGCTGACCATAAGAACTTACACTCTACAGAAGAGCAAGAGAGAGGATCTGCAGACCATAAGAACTTACACTCTACAGAAGAGCAAGAGAGAGGATCCTGCTGACCATAAGAACTTACACTCTACAAAAGAGCGAGAGAGAGGATCCTGCGGACCATAAGAGCTTACACTCTACAGAAGAGCGAGAGAGAGGACACTGCTGACCATAAGAACTTACACTCTACAGAAGAGAGAAACCTACATTGTAACTTCAGAGATGGAAAATGACTCTGTCATACAAACTATACTCCACTGGGATCCAGGTATTTATCAGCACTGTACAAAATGCGATAATCCATAACATGCTTTTGCTTCAGGTCATTATGGACAGGCCCTCTCATCAATGCAAAATTATGTTAGCCTACTTTCTGATGCTTCAATAGTGTGAAAAATAGTGCTGGGTAAGTTTTTTGGTGCAAACCGCAAATTGTGTCTCAAAAATTTCGAATTTATGTGAAACCGCAAATTTCAGGAAATTCAACTGGAATTCAATCCCATGCAGATCAATCTGCTCATCTCTAGTGATGGACATCACATTAGGATGGGAATACTTCACAATCAATGCAATCAGGAATTGTTGCGAGAGCCTGTTGTAATGCTAAATTTGTTGAGCTGTTACACTATTGCCAATAGTATGCAGACGTTATAAGCCCACTCTCTGCTATAACAAATGCATGAAAGATAAATATCAGATGAGCCATGCAAGTCCCATACTTCTTACATATCAATAAATCAGCTCCTTGACATGCCTGGGGACACTCAAATGGATACACTGACTAGACTCTGTATATATTAGTAAGCTTCTAAGATACACATTTAATGTGTCATGATTCGGAGACCAAAAATGTTGGGTAAGTTCAAGCAAGTTCAAGGGCCTATGAGGCATGCACATGGTAAATGAACACATGTGTATGAATTTTGTATATTTAGGTGTTTATTTTTAGACACATTGAGAGGACTTAAAATAAAAAAAAGTCTGTAGATTTCCGCAGAATAAGCCAGATGAGTAGTTGTTGACAGGACCCCTGAGCTATTTTGCTCTACAGCTG
This sequence comes from Ranitomeya imitator, assembly GCF_032444005.1. Lineage (NCBI taxonomy): Eukaryota > Metazoa > Chordata > Amphibia > Anura > Dendrobatidae > Ranitomeya > Ranitomeya imitator. The sequence goes on from NC_091285.1 coordinate 562,480,884, forward strand.
AACTCATAAAATACATATTTAAATTTTGGAATTATACTGAAATTCACACCTGGATTTTTTAAGAAGTACACCGACCTCATCTGATCTAATCGATCGAATAGATTTATTTAATAATATATGTAGTTTGAATTGTGAAATCTGGTGATAGATCCACTTCAAATTCCCACTAAGACGAAGTAAAACACCTTGATAATATAACAAAAAGATTCTTCTGTTGTCATTATTCGTAATTCTACTAAGATGAGGATGTAAAGATACATAAGTTTTTCCAAACTACTGATGGTGACCAAGTACTGCTGACCATATACTGTAAGTAATCTATCTGGACAAAAGTATTAGGTCCTCTATACATTACACCGACAGGAGCTTTTATGACATCCCATTCTAAATCCATTAGTATTAATATAGAGTTGCCCCACTCCCAACCCTTATTACCCTTTAAACAGGTTCACTCATCTGGGAAGGCTTCCTGCTAAATTTTCAAATGTTTGTGGGAATTTTTGGCCATTCATCCACAAGAATATTTGTGAGGTAAGATATTGAAGTTGGATGGAGTTGAGGTTAGGGTTCTACATTGGCCAGTCAACTTCTTACACCAAATTCATTCAGCCATATGTAATGCAGGTGCCTGAATGCAACGTACAGAGATCACAAGGCGGAATCAGCTAGGGGTTGATATATTGGTATTTTAGACAACAATAACTGCTAAACAATTAGGGTTAGTAAATATTAAATAAATATTAGCAAATATATTGTTAAACTGCATAACAGGTCATGAATAAGCTAGAAAGTCTCTCAGTAATTGACGTTAGTGGTGCACCAAGTCTTGGGAGACACCACTTGAGTTCTCACTTGAAGCTCTGGCTCTAGCGGGGGTCACTGGGTTTTCCCGCTAGGCCACAAGTCTCTTCCTGAAGCAGTCTATTATAGCCCAATGAACCTCCCACGCACCAAACGGCCCCCTCCCAACCTGTTATACTAGTCACAGCCAAACCCAGTACCGTAGATGATAGCTGGAAGTGACGACTCTGCTCACTTGTACTGTTCCTCCTCTCTCACAGATGTACCTCTCCTGTCCCAGTCACCGCACGGCTCTTCTTGGCTTGACCGTCGGTAAAAGTCTCTAAGGCAGATAGGACCCGGCCTCAACTCTTGACAGGTGTAGTTAGACCTTGGAGGCTTGACCAGCGCAGGGCACAGATTATGGATATGTCCAGCGTAAGCCATACTCAGAGATATGTTACGGTGGATCCGGACCTTGCCAGGTAGTGAATGACACGCGGGTAGCACAGACTTCCCGCTGAGGCCTGTTACGTTGGTCTCAGTGGAGTCTCTGGAGCACTTCTGCCTCGCTCTCTTTCCTGGTGCCAAATCTCCTTGTGGCTTGGCGCACTGGGCTTTTAAATCAGGGAAGTTCTTACAGACGGTCACCTGATCTGGTTCAGCCCACAAGGTCCATCCCTCTGCAAATCTTCCAGCACACTTTGGTTCTGCTTGATTTTGGCTAGCCAGCAAATGACAGTCTCTCCTCATTAATGGCACATCTTGCACCAATTTTCCAGAGGGCTCATATTTTCTTGCTACACATACCTTTATGGACCTAGCTTGATCATTTGGGCACAGTCGTACTGGACCAGAAAGCTGGAAGCATATAATTGTCTCAAATGTCTTGCTATGCTGAAGCATTCATGTTTCCCTTTACTGGAACTAAGAAGCTGACATATCCATTTGAAAAACCACCCCAAACAATTATCCCTCCTCAACCAAGCTTTACAGTAACTTTCCGCTTTCCTGGCATTCCCTAAACTCAGACTCATCTGTAAGATTACCAGTTAAAGAAGTATGACTTGTCACTCCACTGAACATGTTTCTAGAGCTCCAGAGTATAGTGCCTGCATGCTTTATATCACTCCATTTTACATTGTGATTGGTGATGTAAGGCTTGTATGCTGTTACTTTTTTGCTGTTGAAATCCTTGCCATAAAAAGCTCAATTTTTGTGCTGATGTTAATGGCAGAAGAAGTTTGGGAGATGGCAGGTATTGAGTCAGCAGAGCCTTGGTGATATTTATGCACTATGCTTCTCAGCAGTTGTGGACTCTACTGTAGGACTTTATGTGGTCTCCACTTCGTGGCTAAGTTGTATTGGTTTCTAACAATCGCCACTTTTTAGCACTACCAGTCATAGTTTATAGGAGAATATAAATTTCATGACCTTGTTTGTTGCCAATGGTGGCATCCTATTACATTACCACACTTGAATTCAGAAAGCTATTTAGCTGGACCCATTCTTTCACAAATGTTTGTAAAGGCAAACTCCAATGTGAGGTGTGTGATTTAATAACCACATTTAATAGCAAGTAATATTTAATTAGATGCTTAACAGTCATTTGCTCATAAAACTGAAGGACAAGTACATAAAGGGACACTTTTAATAGCTACAGCTCCCATCACTTTATATTATTGTGTGTTTCTTTCAATTAACCAACTATATTATTTAAAATGACCAAAGGCACCATTATAGGAGTCCCCAACAAAATGCAGCTGAGCAGTTGTAATAACATGCATTATTGTATTCACCCTTACTCATTTCTATGCTCTGCAATAGATTTGGGCAAATTTATTCTAGAAATTTGTTTTCTCCAGAATGTAGATTTATTGTAATTTGTAGCCGGTTGCGGCTAGCATTTTGCTGAGCTATAGTGCCAGCAAATGGTTAAAAAACAAAAGAATACGGTATCTAATAATCGCCTCACCAATAACCTCTGCAGCAACTTCTGCTGCTCCTTCACTTCTGACTGGTCTTTGGTTCCCCTTCGCAACTGCTCAGTACGCTGAAATTCTGGGCATCTTCATGCCAGGCCAAAACTTCCAACTGCGACTAGGCCTGGGATGTCCTTACGCATGCACAGAGAAGTCCTGGGACTAGTTGTGGCCAGAGAACCCAGCCTAACATGAAGATACCCGTGTTTTCAGTAAGCGGCAGTGGTAAGAAGATGCGCTTAGCACCATACAGGGGACAGTGGGCATCATATCTTATGTTTATTATGCCCTGTGAACTTTTTAGAGGCCAGAGCATTATAAGTTACATTCAAATTGAGGAGAATAAATTTGCTGCGAATCTAATTTCCAGGTAAAATCCATGGTGTCTGGTGAATTTGAATCTCATCAGATCTGCTCATCTCTGTTATGCAGCAAAGCCACACAATGGTGGAGTCATAGAACTTCCAAAGCCAAAGCATTTGATAAGGAATGAGCAAGGGTACATATAATTCTTCAATAAATATTTATATGATGTTAAAAATCTATATGAAACTTGTTGACACCCAATCTGGTTATGGTACAGATTGATATCACTGGTGCTAGCCAATGGAAATGGAATATCTGTAATACCACAATATTCTTCTCAAAGCATAAAACATTAATTGACTCCTCGTATGATCTACCATTAGTGTTTGATCATCGAAGGGTCTGATTTCAGCACCTCACTGATCAAACATTGATGACTTATCCTAATGAAAGTCTATAAAGATTGTAGGCCTGGAGAGTCCATTTAAACATTTTTAAACCTCCATACATATTTTATCATTGATGAAAGCACACATCCTAGCTACAGTTGTTTCCTCATGTCTTAGCATTATCAAAAAATAGTCAATGGTACGAGTTGGCAGAACGTTAAAGGACATTAGAAAATTACATTATGAATTTAATTTTTATATCCTTAGCTCAAAATATGGTTGAAAAAAAATCCAGAAGCTTCTGGTTTTGATATTTTTGAGGCCAGAATAGAATTCCAATTCCAGAAATACCGAGTTACTTTTTTTTTAACCCCTTCATGACCCAGCCTATTTTGACCTTAAAGACCTTGCCGTTTTTTGCAATTCTGACCAGTGTCCCTTTATGAGGTAATAACTCAGGAACGCTTCAACGGATCCTAGCGGTTCTGAGAATGTTTTTTCGTGACATATTGGGCTTCATGTTAGTGGTAAATTTAGGTCAATAAATTATGCGTTTATTTGTGATAAAAACGGAAATTTGGCGAAAATTTTGAAAATTTCGCAATTTTCACATTTTGAATTTTTATTCTGTTAAACCAGAGAGTTATGTGACACAAAATAGTTAATAAATAACATTTCCCACATGTTTACTTTACATCAGCACAATTTTGGAAACAAAATTTTTTTTGCTAGGAAGTTATAAGGGTTAAAATTTGACCAGCGATTTCTCATTTTTACAACGAAATTTACAAAACCATTTTTTTAGGGACCACCTCACATTTGAAGTCAGTTTGAGGGGTCTATATGGCCGAAAATACCCAAAAGTGACACCATTCTAAAAACTGCACCCCTCAAGGTACTCAAAACCACATTCCAGAAGTTTATTAACCCTTCAGGTGCTTCACAGCAGCAGAAGCAAAAAAGGAAAAAGGAAAAAATGAACATTTAACTTTTTAGTCACAAAAATTATCTTTTAGCAACAATTTTTTTATTTTCCCAATGGTAAAAGGAGGAACTGAACCACGTAAGATGTTGTCCAATTTGTCCTGAGTACGCTGATACCTCATATGTGGGGGTAAACCACTGTTTGGGTGCACGGCAGGGCTTGGAAGGGAAGGAGCGCCATTTGACTTTTTGAATCAAAAATTGGCTCCACTCTTTAGCGGACACCATGTCACGTTTGGAGAGCCCCCGTGTGCCTAAAAATTGGAGCTCCCCCACAAGTGACCCCATTTTGGAAACTAGATGCCCCAGGAAACTTATCTAGATGCATAGTGAGCACTTTGAACCCCCAGGTGCTTCACAAATTGATCCGTAAAAATGAAAAAGTACTTTTTTTTCACAAAAAAATTCTTTTAGCCTCAATTTTTTCATTTTCACATGGGCAACAGGATAAAATGGATCCTAAAATTTGTTGGGCAATTTCTCCTGAGTATACTGATACCTCATATGTGCGGGTAAACCACTGTTTGGGCACTCGGCAGGGCTCGGAAGGGAAGGCGCGCCATTTGACTTTTTGAATGGAAAATTAGCTCCAATTGTTAGCGGACACCATGTCGCGTTTGGAGAGCCCCTGTGTGCCTAAACATTGGAGCTCCCCCACAAGTGACCCCATTTTGGAAACTAGACCCCCGAAGGAACTTATCTAGATGCATTTTGAGCACTTTAAACCCCCAGGTGCTTCACAGTAGTTTATAACGCAGAGCCATGAAAATAAAAAATAATTTTTCTTTCCTCAAAAATAATTTTATAGCCTGGAATTTCCTATTTTGCCAAGGGTAATAGGAGAAATTGGACCCCAAATATTGTTGTCCAGTTTGTCCTGAGTACGCTGATACCCCATATGTGGGGGTAAACCACTGTTTGGGCGCACGGCAGGGCTCGGAAGGGAAGGCACGCCATTTGGCTTTTTAAATGGAAAATTAGCTCCAATCATTAGCGGACACCATGTCACGTTTGGAGAGCCCCTGTGTGCCTAAACATTGGAGATCCCCCAGAAATGACCCCATTTTGGAAACTAGTCCACCAAAGGAACTAATCTAGATGTGTGGTGAGGACTTTGAACCCCCAAGTGCTTCACAGAAGTTTATAACGCAGAGCCATGAAAATAAAAAATTATTTTCTCAAAAATGATCTTTTAGCCTGCAATTTTTTATTTTCCCAAGGGTATCAGGAGAAATTTGACCCCAAAAGTTGTTGTCCAGTTTCTCCTGAGTATGCTGATACCCCATATGTGGGGGTAAACCACTGTTTGGGCACATGCTGGGGCTCGGAAGTGAAGTAGTGACGTTTTGAAATGCAGACTTTGATGGAATGCTCTGTGGGCGTCACGTTGCGTTTGCAGAGCCCCTGATATGGCTTAACAGTACAAACCCCCCACAAGTGACCCCATTTTGGAAACTAGACCCCGAAAGGAACTTATCTAGATGTGTGGTGAGCACTTTGAACCCCCAAGTGCTTCATAGAAGTATATAATGCAGAGCCGTGAAAATAATAAATACGTTTTCTTTCCTCAAAAATAATTATTTAGCCTAGAATTTCTTATTTTCCCAAGGGTTGCAGGAGAAATTGGACCCCAAAAGTTGTTGTTCAGTTTCTCCTGAGTACACTGATACCCCATGTGTGGAGGTAAACCACTGTTTGGGCACACGTCGGGGCTCAGAAGGGAAGTAGGGACTTTTGAAATGCAGACTTTGATGGAATGGTCTGCGGGCGTCACGTTGCGTTTGCAGAGCCCCTGGTGTGCCTAAACAGTAGAAACCCCCCACAAGTGACCCCATTTTAGAAACTAGACCCCCCAAGGAACTTATCTAGATATGTGGTGAGCACTTTGAACCCCCAAGTGCTTCACAGACGTTTACAACGTAGAGCCGTGAAAATAATAAATCATTTTTCTTTCCTCAAAAATGATGTTTTAGCAAGCATTTTTTTATTTTCACAAGAGTAACAGGAGAAATTGGACCCCAGTAATTGTTGCGCAGTTTGTCCTGAGTACACTGATACCCCATATGTGGGGGTAAACCACTGTTTGGGCACACGTCAGGGCTTGGAAGTGAGGGAGCACCATTTGACTTTATGAATACAAGATTGGCTGGAATCAATGGTGGCGCCATTTTGCGTTTGGAGACCCCTGATGTGCCTAAACAGTGGAAACCCCTCAATTCTACCTCCAACACTAACCCCAACACACCCCTAACTCTAATTCCAACTGTAGCCGTAACCCTAATTCCAACCCTAACCACAACCCTAATTCCAACCCTAACCCTAAGGCTATGTGCCCACGTTGCGGATTCCTGTGAGATTTTTCAGCATCATTTTTGAAAAATCCGCGGGTAAAAGGCACTGGGTTTTACCTGCGGATTTTCCGCGGATTTCCAGTGATTTTTGTGCGGATTTCACCTGCGGATTCCTATTGAGGAACAGGTGTAAAACGCTGCGGAATCCGCACAAAGAATTGACATGCTGCGGAAAATACAACGCAGCGTTTCCGTGCGGTATTTTCCGCACCATGGGCACTGCGGATTTGGTTTCCATATGTTTACATGGTACTGTACACCTGATGGAACACTGCTGCGAATCTGCAGTGGCCAATCCACTGCGGATCCGCAGCCAAATCCGCACCGTGTGCACATGGCCTAATTCTAAAGGTATGTGCACACACTGCGGAAAACGCTGCGGATCCGCAGCAGTTTCCCATGAGTTTACAGTTCAATGTAAACATATGGGAAACAAAAATCGCTGTACACATGCTGCGGAAAAACTGCACGGAAACGCAGCGGTTTACATTCCGCAGCATGTCACTTCTTTCTGCGGATTCCGCAGCGGTTTTACAACTGCTCCAATAGAAAATCGCAGTTGTAAAACCGCAGTGAAATGCGCAGAAAAACCGCGGTAAATCCGCCATAAATCCGCAGCGGTTTAGCACTGCGGATTTATCAAATCCGCAGCGGAAAAATCCGCAGAGGACCAGAATACATGTGCACATACCGAAACTCTAACCCTAACCCTACCCCTAACCCTACCCCTAACCCTAGCCCTAACCCTACCCCTAGCCCTAACCCTACCTCTAACCCTACCCCTAACCCTAACCCTACCCCTAACCCTAACCCTACTCCTAACCCTACCCCTAACCCTAGCCCTAACCCTACCCCTAGCCCTAACCCTACCCCTAACCCTACCCCTAACCCTAACCCTACCCCTAACCCTAACCCTACCCCTAACCCTACCCCTAGCCCTAACCCTACCCCTACCCCTAACCCTAACCCTTCCCCTAACCCTACCCCTAACCCTACCCCTAACCCTAACCCTACCCCTAACCCTACCCCTAACCCTACCCCTACCCCTAACCCTATTCTAACATTAGTGGAAAAAAAAAATTATTTATTTTTTTATTGTCCCTACCTATGGGGGTGACAAAGGGGGGGGGTCATTTATTATTTTTTTTATTTTGATCACTGAGATAGATTATATCTCAGCGATCAAAATGCACTTTGGAACGAATCTGCCGGCCGGCAGATTCGGCGGGTGCACTGCGCATGCGCCCGCCACTTTGGAAGATGGCGGCGCCCGGGGAGAAGACGGACGGACCCCGGCAGGATCGGTAAGTATGATGGGGTGGGGGGGGAGCACGGGGGGGATCGGAGCATGGGGGGGTGAATCGGAGCGCGGGAGGGGTGGAACGGAGCACGGGGGGGGGGGGTAGAACGGAGCATGGGGGGGTGGAACGGAGCACGGGGGGGTGGAACGGAGCACGGAGGGGGGTGGATCGGAGTGCAGGGGGGGGTGATTGGAGCACGGGGGGGTGATTGCAGCACGGGGGGAGCGGCCAAGAGCACGGGGGAGCGGAGCACAGGACAGAGGGGAGCCGGAGCAGTGTACCGGACAGATCGGGGGGCTGGGGGGGCAATCGGTGGGGTGGGGCCACATTAGTATTTCCAGCCATGGCCGATGATATTGCAGCATCGGCCATGGCTGGATTGTAATATTTCACCAGTTATAATAGGTGAAATATTACAAATCGCTCTGATTGGCAGTTTCACTTTCAACAGCCAATCAGAGCGATCGTAGCCACGAGGGGGTGAAGCCACCCCCCCTGGGCTAAACTACCACTCCCCCTGTCCCTGCAGGTCGGGTGAAATGGGAGTTAACCCTTTCACCCGATCTGCAGGGACGCGATCTTTCCATGACGCCACATAGGCGTCATGGGTCGGATTGGCACCGACTTTCATGACGCCTACGTGGCGTCATGGGTCGGGAAGGGGTTAAAGAAGCACTCCCATCAAAGCTTGTATCCTCTTAATATATTTGCAATCATCATATTTTTTAGCACTGTGTACTTTCAATTACTTTTTCTGCACTTCTACCCAGTTAATTATTTTCTTTTCCATTAGGTCTATGACATCGCGTGAATTACAACAGACTAGCAGAATACTTCTAAGCTCAATGTAGAAACAGGAGATTTATTTTCCCTGTATAAGTCAAAAGTCACTGCAAAAGTCCATAGCAAGAAGGCGGAAGAAGCAGCTAGGTCAGGAGTTGAAAAGGGGAACGATAACTGCAGGGAAAAGAGACTTCCTGTTTCTACATAGAGCAGATAAAAGAGAAGAATTAGCTGGGTAGAAGGGCAAAATGAGTAATTGTAAGTATACTGTACTGCAGGGGTACACAACATTTTTTGGTCCAAGGGCCACATTTGCCATATTGAACCAATGCCAAGGGCTGCTAATTTTTTACAGGGGTACTTATAAAATAATACATCACGAGACCCACCATCAATACATTAATATATCACCAGAACCAAATTTTGAGTATCTGAGTAGGTTTAGGAGGGTTTCTCTTCCCCAAAAAGGAGTGTGAACACATGCTAATGTAATCTGAGATTTTTAGAACAGAAACTCACAAAATGCTCCTCATAATCTCAAATCTTTAAGTTTCTAACTTTTTAAGTTTTAACATAGCCATGTAACATGGTATGGATTGCTACAAGTGTACAAGATCAGAAACACTGCTAGCATATGAGTGCTGCACCAGGAGCACCATCAGTATGTGAATGCAGCATCAGAACCACCATCACCACATGAATGCAGCATCAGAACCACAGTCAGTACATGAATACAAAGTCAGGACCACCATCAATACATGAATGGAGCACCGGAAGCACTGTCAGTACATAAATCCAGCACCAGAACAACCTTCAGTACATGAATGCAGCACCAGAACCACTGTCAATACATGAATGCAGTGCTAGAAACGCTGTTAGAACATGAATGCAGCACCAGAAATATCAACAATACATGAATGCAGAACCAAGCTTAGCAAAGTGATCAATTGTAATGTCAGATCAGGCCCATATACATTTGTATTGCATGAATTTACAATTGCCAGTATGTTCTTAACAATGGTAAGGTGATGCTGGGAGTTGTTGTTACCAGCCATCATCAGACTGTGGACTATACAGGAACAACAACACTGATATCACAAATAAACATTTACATCCAGGTACCTTATAAGTGACATCTTCTCTGATTGAAGTAATTCTCATCCCTTTTGTCTCCATGTAGCACAGATGGCAGGATGAGATTTCACGTCCAGAGACATCTCTCTCTAGACTTGCCTCTTCTCTGTCTTCAGCAGCCCATCATGACATGGTGCCCTTAAAATTAAAAATACTGCTTCATAAATAAAAATATCTCACATTCTCTGCCACTGAATAAATAATTTCCCCTCACTGTGCTTCCTGCATAAAATAACCCCCCATACACACTGCACTTACATATCTGAAATATCCACACAACAGCGCCCCTTTTAAAAATATTGTACCTACACTGTCCCTCTTTATAATACCATGCCACTGCGCCTCTCCAAAATATCCCCCCCACACTGTCCATCTATAAAACACTGCCCACACACACTGCCATTCTCCAAATTGTCCCCCATTCTTCCCAGCTGCATAATATCCCCACCACAGAGCCCCTCTCCAAAATATCCTCCCACACTAACCCTCCATATAATATTACCTCACACTGCCCCTCTCCAAAATATCTCCCACACTGCCCCTCTATATAATATCTCTCCCACATAATGTCCCCTATACAACCCCTCTCCATAATGTCCCCCCACATACTGCCCCTTTCCATATCTCCACCACACTGCCCCTTTCCATGTCTCCCAAACCACTGCTCCTCGCTATACTAGTGTATCCTCACCCATCCCCTGTAGACTTTAAGCCCTCGCGGGCAGGGTCCTCTCTCCTTCTGTACTTTTATGTGTCTTGTATTGCTCATGTTTATTGTGCTTGTCTATATTTGCCCCTTTTCACATTTCCCTTTTTCTTAAAGCGCTATGGAATGAATGGCACCATATAAATGTTTATTAATAATAATAATAATAATAATAATAATAATAATAATAATATACTATGCCCTCTTTCACAATATCCCCTAATTGCCCCATAATGTCCATCTTAATGTCCTAAATTGCCCCATAATGTTCCAAATTGCCTAATAATGTCCCAATTTGCCTTATAATGTCCCACTTTGCCTTATAATGTCCCACATTGCCCTGTAATGTCCCACATTGCCCTATAATGTCCTCCATAATGTCCCAAATTGCACCAAAATGTTCCAAATCGCAACATTATATGGCCATGTAGTAACATTACCCTTTCCTCCCCTGGCCCCTCATCTAAAGTAACATGACATTTAATCTTCGGCTCCTTCATGGAGCCATTACCAGAGCCTGATGTCTCCTCTGCCTATGCAGCTCTGGCAGAACTATGATGACGTCAGCAGCGTGCTGACCTCGTCACACTGCTGCATGTCAAGGCCGGGGCTGGTGAGACCTTTCTTTGTCCCTGTCCTGGCGCCGCAGTGTTCAGTGTCTGAAAGACGAGAATACAATTGAATATGAGAAGAAGGAGCGGCCCCGTGGGTTACACAACATTGTTGGGCAGGCCGCATGCCCCCCGAGGGCCATATGTTGTGAAGGCCTGCAGTACTGTATAATATGATGATTACAATAGATCAAGAGGATAAAAACTTAGATGAACTGATGCCGTTTTGACGACAGAGGGCGGTTACACCAAATATTGACTTGAGTTAGATTTCTTTTTTTGTGTTGCTTTTTCACACTATGTTTTAAAAGTACATTTTACCAAAGCCGCTAAAATGTTGATTCTTGATTATACGGGCATAGATATAAAAAGTTCTGGAATGAAGGTCCACTTAGCAATATGTGTGAAATCAATATTCTACGTACACAAAACTCTCTGACTATATAAATCTATTCTTTTATACAATACGCTTTATAGTTCAATGGGCTTCACAAAATGATATTCTTGAACTGAAGCAGGTGTACACAGGTGGTGTTAGTAATTCAGAAGGCCGAACTCAGAGGTAATCATCTCTGTCCAAGATCTTTAATCGTCATTTTTGGTGAATTACATGAGGGTTTGCTTTTATTAAATATATTGGCGTTCTATTCTATTTCAGTGGTTTGTGCTTGTTGCTTCTAATCTCTTAATTCTGTTTAATATCATCTCCCTGTATGAGATTCCAGCATCTTTTTCAAGAATCACAATAAGCAATATTTTATTTATCGACATTATCTCCAACTTGGCAACTTCTGGGTTTCTCCATTCCCTACTGATTTACTAGACTAAGAGCGCACACAACTCACGGGGATATAAAAGGTATGGACAGATGTCCTTGAATGACATGCAGCCAGTTTGGCAATACTGCATATGGCTGGATATTTTGTTTTATAATGAATTTTAGACAAGAAGAAGCCTATCCAACCCTCTTTGGTCATTGATGCATGTGGATATCTCGCAACTTGGCCAGTGTCACAGAGAGATCACATTTGGGCATCAGTGAATGGCTTGTTTTTCTGTTTTTCTACCATTTTGTCGAAAAGGAAGGTACAACATGAGCTGATTAACTCCTCATTTGAGTACAACACAATATTATGCTTTGCTAAAGGAAAAAGAAAGTCAGCTGATGTTCTACTGAATTCACTGCTCTTCTTAAACTCTTATTCCTTGGTATGGAAGAACTCAATGACCACTTTCTTTGTAATTTTGAGCCATAGCAGGGAAGCCTAACAATATCAGTCTGTTGGCCATGCCGTCTGGCCTGTCATCTTTAATTTGCCCATGACCTCTTGGCCAAAAATGGGAGTGAAGTGGCAGAATGTGGGACTGAAAGCTCATATCATTGCTTTGACAGTTTCACTCATCTAGAAGTAATGCAAAATGCAATTTATATTTATACTCTCTGACCTTCTGTACAGTGAGCGAAAACATCTAATGATGCTGAGAGGTAGGAGAAGAAGAAACAGATCTCAACAGAGATGGGGCTTGTCTACTTGTCTACATCTTTGCTTTTCAAATAGTCAATTAAAATAAAAGTGAAGTCAATGAAACGTGAAGAGTGCAAGGGTTTGCAAGTGACACGATTATTCTTCTGGTGACTGAGTTTCGACCCTCACGTCTTCGTGTAGTCTGATAGTGCAAGCAGAGCTCTTCAAGATATGGATCATCAACAAGTTACCTCTTGGGGGGGGTGTCAAAACTTTCTCCTTTGTAGGTGTGTCATTACATCCTTTAAGGAAAAAAAAAAATTAGACACCGCTGACTCAGTAGCATATTCTCACTATACACTTGGATTTTCTAAAGAGCCCCTGACACTTTAATCCTATTAGTGGTCATGAATAAGCGCAGGCCTAGTTGTAACCAATTTCCCAGCTTAAGTAAAAAAAAAAAAAATGTCTGTCTGAATATATCACATTCTTTTTAGTGAACGCAATGTTTATTTCTTTGCAGCCAGGACTTTGGCTAAAACAGATTAAGGTTAACATAATATCCAAGAGATTATAAAGAAGAGGGAATTCTTAAAATAAACAGTGGCTCCTTTGAAAATCTCATAAAGGCAAGGATGTGATGATATTACAGTCACCGGATTATTTCATGGAAAGGAAACAAAGCAGCGAGCGGTGGGGAAGTGTTTGGCGTGGATGGGAGGGGGAGCTGTTTCGCAAATATGACTTATTAGGCATAATTACAGTCGTATATTAAGACTCAGATATATAATTATGTTGTGATTTGTTAAAGCTGGGGGTAATGGACCATATGGCAAGAAGTGAACAGTTGAACTCTCGGACCTAAAGACCAATTAAAAAAAATACGGATAAATGTTCACTTGCATTAGGTTGAATCATACCTTAAAGTTCCACAGTGTTACCGAAAAAAGTATCACAAACTTAATAAAGAGTGAAAATATTCACTGTAACTGAAATATTAAAATGTTACTAGAAAGTTAAGATATAACAAAAAATCCAATGGGTGCAAAAATGGGCCGTTCGGTCAGAAAAGTGTAAATAGAGGCACATAAGCCAGTCCAAATGGGATAATTAATAATCTAAAAAAGAGGAAAGGAATTTTACTGCCTTAAAAAACATTACTTTTTATTGAGAATACACCTATTTGACATATCAAAAAAATAATGTATAAAGATATATAGGTTTACAAACCAGTAGACTATCAACCTAGCAGTTTGTGAATGTAAAGTAAAATAGGTGCATTGTAGGGTGTGAAGTTTACAATAATACACACAATGGTCAGAAAATCTATACGCAATGTCAACTGATAGCATAGAAATCACCCATAGGCACCTGGGATCATGGAATATTACAAAATATTAAACACACTGGCCGATTAACAGCACATATTTGGACACAGGGGACAAGACATAAGGAATGCACATTTAGCAGTATTAGACACCACAGTCATAAGGAATACATTCCCAGCACGTCTCAATTCATATACTAACTGTTGAAAAATCACTCTTACCCATCATAAAATGCACCTAGCCAGGTCACCAGAAATTCAAAAAGCCCCAAAGCGTGTTTCGCATATAATAATCTTGCTTCCTCAGGGGGTTAATGAATGTTAAAATGTTAGTAGAAATTTAAGGTGTAGACAGAAATATTTTTCCCAGTAAATATTGATAATTCTTCCATATTCAATTTCACAATTTGAGTTCACAAATCCATAATGGAAAAGCACAGCACCAGTGTATACACACAGAGCAGTGGGGTGACTATATGGTGTGTAAAGTTAACATTCGCAAACAGGGTTCTACCCTAGGACATATGTATCAACAGTCCTGATTTTTACGGGTCACTCCACTGTACTGGGCTATTCTGACCATTTGGGGGGATAATCTCTTCTGTAAAAAATAACCACAATCTTACATGCTGGAATATGTTAACATAATTTCTGATATTTGTATCCAGAGCAAAAAAATATGAGTATGATTGTGCAAGTGATGCAAAACATTGGCATGTTCACAGCATGCCCTGACAGTCTGCACATGTTGGGAGTTGTGGTTTCCCAATAGCTGGAAAGCCACAGGTCGAAAAACACCAGTCAATAAAATATTCTGTTTTACACATCACCAGGCTGAAATTATGATAACAATCATTATTATGTTGGAATATTCAAGACAACCATAGATTTAGGGGTATGACTATAGTTGGTGTAGAGTTGCAGTGGCACCTGATCAGTAAAGTCTTGGGAGGCCAATAGATCTCCTTGGCCCATGTGAGAAGACCAATACTATTGATTACCTGTGATACTTGAGAGCCCTGTTAGAGATCTTGTATTGGGTATTCTCCAGAGTCAATTCGATTTTATCCAACTCTATTGACATAATTGATGGACTTTCTAATAAGATTTTGAAAGCAGAATTTTTGACTTAGCACACCGACAGGCTCACACCTTGACTTATTCTTCTCTAAATCATTGTTTTCACATCTCGTTTTTATGTATTAGAGAAGGGGGCATTGACTCTCATTGAAGAGAAGCAGGATTATACAGCCAACCAGCAATCAGCTCCACACTGCTGAGATGCAAGAACCAATCTGTCTGCATTTGGACATCTCCTTTTGGTGGAGTCTCTGGCTTGGATGGTAGGAGATAGTGTTCTTTCATCTGGAGGAGAGTTAACTTGCATGCATTAGATAAGAAATTCTTTAAAATATTAACTAATTCTGTTTAGTTTGGTCTGCCTCTTTATGCTCTTCCCATCCATTTCAGCTTGGAGGTAAAGGCCTACTTTGATTTGGTCAAGGGACCGTTAGATACATGGATGTAAGATAGTGGCTTCCTTGGGCAGGAGAATTTACATTCATCAGCACATTTCTCTGCTTTCCAGGAAGAAAGTATAATGCAATATTTTCGACATGACATACAAGACAAATATCTTCTGTGAGATGTAGACATGAAATTACATTTTGATCTGGTGCCAGTGAGAGGGGTCGGTAATTGAAATGGGGTGCTAAAGTTGTTTGAGTGTCATCTTCATCAGCATTATGGCAAAGAGCGTCTTCAATATCTGCTTTAAATGAGAGGAATGAGAAATGAGAAAGCAAAGGTACTCTGATGAAGTCATGACGGCAGACGCTGGAAGTTCTCCTCAGTAATTGAAGTGATAGAGGGCATTGCATTTTTCATTCACTTCTTTTTTCTTACTAAAGGGCCAGACAGTTAAATGTTCTACAATGTGCTAAACACCATGCTTGCCAAATAGACATCTGCACCATGAATGACAATGTACTTGTGCTTTAACTGTTTACCTAGTGCCTTGTCACGCAATATATATCTCATCCTCTGTATAAAGTGTATATTTGGTATCTGTATATAATTTTACAGTTTTCACCTAACTTTGTTCTTAAAGCTTTCCTGTCCCTTCTTGCAAAACTTGTATAAAAACAAAGTCTTGCTGTCCTCATCCCTCACAAGTGAAAAACTGCTTGTGGCGCAAATATCCAACATGTCCAGAATTTGTCCTAATTCCCCTGCCTTGTAATTTGTAATCCACTATGTTTCAATGAGCATCAGCATTCTACCAGTGCTATAGGTGCTGCAATGTCCTTTCCTTCACTTCTAAGCATGGATTGCTGCCACCGTTGTTCAGTAGCTGGCCTGCTCAGCAGGGACAGAAATAAAAGACCAGTCTCCACTTTCTGTAATCTGTTTTGGTGTCTCTTCCGCTAGAGATGGATTACACTCCTACTCTCCTCCACACTTATTCGCTCCTCACACAACTGCCTCTGAGATTTCTCCTGAATATCCCCCTCTGTAATTCCATGCCTCCGATTATCCACCACCCTCGAATCCTTCAGATGGAACTTGAAAACCCATCTCTTCAGGAAAGCCTACAGCCTGCAATAACCATTCTGCCGCCTCACCACCACCAGAGCTGCTGCCTCACCACCACCAGAGCTTCCGCCTCACCACCACCAGAGCTACCGCCTCACCACCCCACGAGCTGCCGCCTCACCAACACCGGAGCTGCTGCACCCCCGACCTTCTGTCTCTTCCCCACTATCCCATAGAATGTAAGTCCGCAAGGACAGGGTCCTCTCCCCTCTGTACCAGTCTGTCATTGTAAATTTGTTTACTGTAAACGATATCTATAACTCTGTATGTAACTGTAACCCCTTTCTCATGTACAGCGCCATGGAATTAATGGTGCTATATATATATACTGTAAATAAATAAATAATAATAATAATAATTACACTTGGCAACAAGGTGTCTTCCACTGGTCAGCACTTTTGAGTGATTTTTTTGATGGCAAGACAACATAATATTTTAAAAAAGTGGTTCAAATATAAACATCGTTTTAGATATGCTAAATGAGAAAAATATTTAAGATTCAATAGGTTTCCAAAGTAGCTAATGAAGTTCAATTTATTTGCTAAAAATGTACTTTTATTCATGATATGATATAAACATATATCTCTTGTTGTACACCTTTGTGGCTGCCCTTCTTTGCTATAGTCCACTCCAAGATTTTCAAGTAATTTAGGAATCTCCTTTGACATAATCACCCAAAGCCTTTTAAATGCTGTCTGGGTATTCAGTGAGATTTGCATTCAGTTACCGATTATACTTCAAACGTTTTGCTTCAGCATCCATCTCAGCTTGCTAATAATTTCTTCACCAATGTCCTCCTTTTCTATAATCTATTTGCATTTACCTCTTTGCTCAAAAGTGTGGTTAACCATTTGTCTGCTGTAAGCATAACAAACTCTTCTGTGCTAATAATGGTGATGTTCACACTATTATGCTATTTCATAAATGTGTAATCATTTCGAAAAGTAATTTGCCAGTTAATCACTACTTTTGTTAACCATTCACTTGCTGATTGATATTATACCCATCAGTCTGTTCACAGAATACAACTCTTCCATTAACCATTTGATTACTTCAAGATCAGGACTGACTATATATTTACAGTTGAGTCCATATTCATTTTTGTTTTGATGGGAATCCTATGGCCTAATAGGGATTTGTCAACCAATGCACCATACTCTTTAAACTTTGTCCCCTGCAATTTTTTCTGAGTGGTTGATAGTGACATATATTTTTTCTTTGTTACCTGGAGATGCTTGGGCTTGCCTTGCACCATTATGGGAATGGCACAATTCTATTATGTATTATTATTATTTATTATTATAGCGCCATTTATTCATTGGCGCTTTACATGTGAGGAGGGGTATACATAATAAAAACAGGTACAATAATCTTGAACAATACAAGTCACAACTGGTACAGGAGGAGAGAGGACCCTGCCCATGAGTGCTCACAATCTACAAGGGATGTGTGAGAATACAGTAGGTGAGGATAGAGCTGGTCATGCAGTGGTTTGGTCGATCAGTGGTTACTGCAGGTTGTAGGCTTGCCGGAAGAGGTAGGACTTCAGGTTCTTTTTGAAGGTTTCGATGGTAGGCGAGAGTCTGATGTGTTGTGGTAGAGGGTTCCAGAGGAGGGGAGATGCGCGAGAGAAATCTTATATGCGATTGTGGGAAGAGGAGATAAGAGGGGAGTATTGAAGGAGATCTTGTGTGGATCAGAGGTTGCGTCCAGGAAAGTACCGGGAGACAAGGTCACTGATGTATGGAGGAGACAGGTTGTGGATGGCTTTGTATGTCATGGTTAGGCTTTTGTACTTGAGTCTCTGGGTAAAGGGGAGCCAGTGAATGGATTGACAGAGGGGAGAGGCCAGGGAATAGCAGGGGGACAGGTGGATTGGTCGGGCAGCTGAGTTTAGAATAGATTGGAGGAGTGCGAGAGTGTTAGAGGGGAGGCCACAGAGCAGGAGGTTACAGTAGTCGAGGCGGAAGATGATGAGGGCATGGACTAGGGTTTTTGCAGATTCTTGGTTTAGGAATGTACGGATCCATGAAATATTTTTGAGTTGAAGGCGGCAGGAAGTAGAAAGGGCTTGGATATGCGATTTGAAGGAGAGATCAGTGTCAAGGATTACCCCGAGACAGCGAGCTTGTGGGACTGGGGAGAGTGGGCAGCCGTTTACTGTAATGGATAGGTTCGTTGGGGAAAATGGGGGAAAGACAATGAATTCTGTTTTGTCCATGTTAAGATTTAGAAATCTAGTGGAGAAGAAGGATGAAATAGCGGATAGACATTGAGGGATTCTGGTTAGTAGGGTGGTGATATCTAGTCCAGAGAAGTAGATCTGTGTGTCATCAGCATGTATTCACTAATATTCTTTCTGTCTGCCTTAAACAGAGCATTAGACAAATTTCATTGTGTTGAATCAGCCGCTGATTCAATACTCCGTCTTATATTCTGAGCGATGTTATAGCATCCAGGTCTGTACCCTGTATATAGAATTTGCCTTGAATAATGACACACTTTTGGCTATCTTCTATGCCGTCCTCTCTAGTCAGATCAAGGATGAACTTCCTGGTAGATATTTGCCATATTCCATTGAGGAGATCTCTCCTCTCTTTTTGGTGAACTGGACCATTCTCGAATAAACTGTTTCAAACTCAAGATCAAACAGGGAAATTTCAGACATAGGTGAAAGAGAAGCGACCACCTTCGCATTAAATCTATCTTCCAAAAAAAAGACAAACTGTTTGTACCTATGATGATTTTCTTCTGTTCTTTTGTGTTCACATGGCAAGAGTTCATAAGCATTGAAGGTATTAGGGAAAGTGCAGGGTAAGCACAGGTGAAAATATAGGTTAAGGTTTAGGATCCAGCATAGAGCAGATTAGACAGTGATAGGAAGTTTAGTGCATACTGTTAGAAGATAGTGTATGTAGTTACGTAGATGAAAGGTTATGTTTTCATAGCAACAAACTGCGGGGGCAAATAAAGAGACAGTTAGTACTTAGCCCTAGTCCACAATTTGGAGGGAGCTATTGGCACAAAAAGGGAATGACTTCCTGTTTTTTAGTGAGAATGAAAGATTAGAGTGAGAAGAGAGATAGCGGCAGTTCTAGGCAAGAGGGCTGGGGGGCACGAAGATTGCGGGCTGATAAGCAGCATGAGTCCGTCAGTCACATTCAGTGGGCATTCCTGGAATGTCCAGGACCTATGGCCCAATGGAGGCACTGAGAAGTGTGCCTCATTATCTTCCTATGAGAGGAAGCTGAACGGGGAATCATATAAGGGAGTTTGGATGTGACTCATGGATGCTGCGGAGCCAGAAGGAGTATCCGAAGGTCCAGAGATGCCAGTGAGGAAATGGATCCCCCTGGTAAGCGAGCAGCTGATATAAATATCTGCTGTGCTATACACTTTGAGAACAGAAAAGTTTGTGCCCAATATTGCATGCTTCAATTTGATGAAAATGGACATTTAAGTAAACTTTTATTTTATAAAACAAATTGAGTGTCCCCTGATGTGTGTGCAGAGGTTCCTGAAGTTAAAGAATCGGCGACTGCATTACGCACCACACACATAGCACAGGAGAATCAGGACACCATTTATTTGTGGGGTGCCAGGGAGTGGGAATGCAGCAGCCCCTCACCCATTAACTCCAAGAGAATCTAGAAAAAGCGATTCATCAGAAAATCTGTGTTGCAGCTGGAGCAAGCTCCTTCTTGGTAATGGAAAAAGATGGGACTCTGAGACTGTGCGTACGTTAAGAGGGTCTGAATAAAATCATGCTGAAAAACCTTTATCCATTGTCCTTCATTTCTGAACTTTTAGACAGGAGTAAAAGTGTTACCATCTTCATCAAATTAAAACTGTATGGAGCTTATACAGTAACTAAGGCCGGGTTCACACTTGCGTATCGAGGCTTTGCGGATGGCTGTTTACTTCCTCCCTGAAGCTCTGCTCACTTCCGCACTTCTTCCATTTAGGTCCCCTTACTTCTGCATGCATCCTGCGTACCTATCTTTAACATTGGGTATGCAGGACATGCGGATGTATGCAGATGTATGCGGGTGCATCGTTTTGACGCGCCCGCCAACCGCACGGGAAGGCATGCAGAAGTACGCGGACCTAAATGAAAGAAGTGAGCAGTGGGTGGAGCTTCAGAGAGGAAGTACGCAGCCATCCGCAAAGCCCCAGTATGCAAGTGTGAATTTAGCCTCAATCCACATTAAGGAAGGTGATGAATGGAAGACCATGTCATGTCTTCTGGATTATGCTACCCACCAGCTGTGATCCAATACTTAATTAATTAAATATTTCATGATGTCCTGTACCAGTATGTCCTAGTTAATCTGGATGACTTCTTAACAGTTTCAAAAAACTGACCGTCACATCAAAACATAGACTAAGTGTGAACAGGTGCTTACCTAGAGTCACCAACTCATATACAATCAAATAAATAAGGCAGCACACTGTAGCGCCATAGCATGCAAATATGAAATATGAACATTGAATTGCATTACTGCATTAGAAAAATGAAAAATTGAGAAAGCTTAGCGCATAAATTGGCCAATTCATGTGTACCTGGCAGCCATGTTAAGGCGTTTCTCATTTCTAGGACCTAGCAATGCCTTTCCTCTCTTAGATTCATTTTCCCATACAGATGAAGACTTTATTCTCGTATATGTATTCTATGTGTACATATCTATTCTATCTTTTCTATTTTTAACATGTCAGTGAGGTTTCACTGTATGCCGGGCATGAATTGCCGGCTTTTCAAAGGACACCGGTGAGTAAAAATCGGACAACACTCGCATGGTGCGAGTGCTGTGCGATTTTTTTCTCCCACCCTTTTGACTTACATTGGCGAGTCTCGTCTGAGAATCGCAACAATACGCAGCATGCTGCGATTTTTTTTTCCTCAGTCCGATTTCGGCTAAGAAAAAACTCCCAAATGAGATGTCACCTATTGAATAACATTGGTCCGAGTGCAATCCGATTTTTTTTCGGATTACACTAGTCCGTTTCTCGCACAAATGAGTATGAGCCCTAAGTGTGATGCCGGCCTTAAGTAGACAGTATTTTTTAATTTGTGGACAGCCCTGTTATTATTTGTAATTTATCAAGCTGAATTCTGCAGTAAAAAAAATCCCATATATCCAACTGCTAAGCAGCACATCTCGTCCGCTTCCTGCACTGTCTAAGACTGCTGTCTGCTATTATGGCCGAAGTGAACTAGTTAACAATATTTGCAGCGGCAGTTTAATCCACAAGTCTGTCCCTTGCCTGCCCTTATAATCTCCTGGCATGTGCTGGTGACATCACGAAACACCACTTCCAAGTTGCCTGCAACTGTCATTAAGTGCTGCAACCAAATGAAAAATGACTGGGAGACATACTGGCTCCCCACAATGACCTTGGGTATTATTAGAGTGACCTTTCCTTGGCTGGACCTAGAAACAAATCTTTGTGATATCATCACACAGATTATGCAGCCAATGTTTTCTGGTCTGATAAAACAAGTCGGTACACAGAGCAAACTCCCGAAAGCTCAGCACATACCTCTTACCAGACATCATATAATAACAGTACCTGCTTCCCTCCGTGCACTTTGCGCCCACTCTCAGCTTCTAATTAGGAACAAACAATAGAAGATAATGCAATTAAAAGACATAAAGGCCCCTTCACACTTAGCGACGCTGCAGCGATACCGACAACGATCCGGATCGCTGCAGCGTCGCTGTTTGGTCGCTGGAGAGCTGTCACACAGACCGCTCTCCAGCTACCAACGATGCCGGTAACCAGGGTAAACATCGGGTAACTAAGCGCAGGGCCGCATTTAGTAACCCGATGTTTACCCTGGTTACCATGCTAAAAGTAAAAAAAAACAAACACTAGATACTTACCTACCGCTGTCTGTCCTCCAGCGCTGCGCTCTGCTTCTCTGCTCTCCTCCTGTACTGTCTGTGAGCCGGAAAGCAGAGTGGTGACGTCACCGCTCTGCTTTCCGGCTCACAGCCAGTACAGGAGGAGTGCAGAGCACAGCGCTGGAGGACAGACAGCGGTAGGTAAGTATCTAGTGTTTGTTTTTTTTTACTTTTAGCATGGTAACCAGGGTAAACATCGGGTTACTAAGCGCGGCCCTGCGCTTAGTTACCCGATGTTTACCCTGGTTACCAGTGAAGACATCGCTGGATCGGTGTCACACACGCCGATCCAGCGATGTCAGCAGGAGTCCAGCGACGAAATAAAGTTCTGGACTTTATTCAGCGACCAACGATCTCCCAGCAGGGGCCTGATCGTTGGTCGCTGTCACACATAACGATTTCATTAACGATATCGTTGCTACGTCACAAATAGCAACGATATCGTTAACAATATCGTTATGTGTGAAGGTACCTTAAAAGTCATAACAGCAATTGAAGATGGCATAAGAGTAGGAGGTGTAAGCAACCTGTCTATGGTTAAAAATCAGCAATAATGTACATACAGAGTACAACAATAAAATATGAAAATAAAAAAATATTAAAAAACATCTTTCAACAAAGTCTCTCCTTTTATTTCCCCTTTTGCTTGAAAAAATTGGTTTAACAATAAAAAAAAATCTTAAACATTCATAAAATAATTAATTTACGCCAGAAAACGGACATTTTTGTGCATCCTGGAGTTGTGACTTTCGTTTTCACACCTTTTTTGAACAGCTCCATAAAAATGGGCAGAGCTGGGGAGGGGCTGGAGCGTTACAGACTGTAGAAATCATGGAAAGTGGTTGTGTTTCTTAAGCAAGAAATGTTACTCCAGTCTCTCACTACATAACCTTTTGTGCGAGGTGCGTGGAGTCACATGCCACCGATAACATGTGTCAGTTCATAGAGTGGCGAGAGCCTCTTAATGAATTTGGTGCATTTTAGGCTACTTTCCCAAGATGAGATTTTGGTAAGTTTTTTACACTGCATATTTTCGAAAAATGCAATGAACCTTTTTACTTAGTGGGAGTAGAAAATCTGCAACATCAAAAATTGACCAAAAGCTCATCATGAGAACGTAGCCTTATTCCTGCAAGCCCCTCATTAAGATTAGAATACAAAGTGCCAGTCTCAATGAATAGGGGCCTTATTTCTGGTAACCATTCGCCATTTCCATCCATCTGTCATCATCCTCATCATCCACCAGTTGTTCTGCTCTATCATGAGAGAGCTTGTTGGATGCCCAAAGGAAAGGGAAATCATGTATGGCAGTTCCCACCACACTGCCTGATGATGGGTGGCAGAGAGGATTTGTTTTCCTACTTCTGTCCTGCATGGATGGCACACTGCTTTTCAGTCACATAACATCATAGTGAAATCATTATCTGTGTTTTTCATCAAAGAACATGGTATTAAAAAGCTTACAATCCTTTGAGGTAATGAACGTGAAATTTGGATGCTCCATATCATTCCTTCTTTTACTTTGATGTGCACAAGTGACAAAAACCTGTATAAAAGTAGGTTATACTGGCCCAGACAGGCCCACAGAGGAACAAATGATCCCCCAGTGGGACCCAGTGGCAGAGTGGGTCAGCGAACCCCCTAAATGAGCAGTGTTTGGCATAGGACATGGTGCACTATATACATAGAACACAGCATCTCATCATTTATTATTATTTATTATTATAGCGCCATACAATAATCTTGAACAAAACAAGTCACTGACTGGTACAGGAGGGATGACCCTGCCTGCGAGGGCTCACAGTCTACAAGAGATGGGTTAGGTGATGATACAGTAGGTGAGGGTAGAGCTGGTTGTGCAGCGGTTTGGTGGAACAATTTATTTCACAAATCATTAAGGTTATTATTACCATTTTCAAAGCATAGGCTGAGAAGACATAAATGAGCAGAATCAAACCATTCAAAATCCAGTGTTCCCAGGTCCCACATTTCCAAAATCACTACTAGTGCCCTTTCCCCACCAACCATCTTGCCATTTTCTGCTGCTTAAAAGGGAGATCCAGGACTGATATTGATAGCCTATTCTTAAGGTCCCCATACACATTAT
Source organism: Ranitomeya imitator (assembly GCF_032444005.1). NCBI lineage: Eukaryota > Metazoa > Chordata > Amphibia > Anura > Dendrobatidae > Ranitomeya > Ranitomeya imitator. The sequence continues at coordinate 562,505,612 of NC_091285.1, forward strand.
ACTAATATCGGATGAACCTGCTGATCAAGATGGGTTTGGATCACAGTCTAATGTGTATGGGAGCCCGAACAGCTGACTATTAGGGGAGCTAAGGATCCAGCATGTCCCATTTTTGGAACATCATTCTTATTGTTCTCCCTGAGATGAGTTGCCATTAGAGATGTCTGACATTTGCTCTTTCATAGAGAATATAGAAGTGGTCTACAGAGAGAGTGATCCTGTGTATGGAGAGGCAGCCAAGATAGCTACCAGCAAAATGACTGGTCGAACCATTGTTTGACCAACAGCCACCTAACATGTATGAGGGCTTTAGGATAGGGCATCCAGCACCCCTACTAATTAGCTGTTTTCAGCTCCAGATGTAGCCAGATGTACACCGTATAGAGCCGGAAAAACACAGCATATTGTATCAAGTTATCAACAGCACATTTGCAGTTTACATTGGGTGACATCCTCCTTAGCACAATGATTTTTGTTCCATCATAAACAATCCAATCACCTGATCAATGAGCATCATTTGTCTCATTCATTGGGCAAATGCCGACAAGTTTACACCTATGAACTCTTGTCTGTGCTGTTGGTATTTATAAATGTGGATACTACACAATAAAGTATGTGACGCAAACACTGTATGTCTGCACCCAGTATGAGGTGAGCATGGGTGCAGACACAGTATGTTGAGTTGGGTTATGGGTGCAGACACAGTATGAGGAGCAAGGGGGGAATATATGCAAACACAGGGAGGGGATGGGTGCAGACACAGTATGGTGTGGGTGATGGGTGCAGAGGTAAGTCGCCCGCCTGGGCCATGGGGTACTCGGTGCCGGGTCCGGTACTTGAAGGGGATGTCACGGTGGCTGCAGCCCAATCCATGGCCCTGGGCGCTCAATTAAAGGAAAAGTATTTTAGGGGTTTTATGAATAAAGTTTGTGATGCCACCTGTGGTATTCAGTCAGCAGGGACCAATGCTGCTTAAGGGGATCCTTTGGGGTGATGGTATAGCAGCTAGATGGTATAACTTCCACAGGTGAAGTAGGTCCCCAGGGCTCCCAGTGTATGGTGAAGATGGTGGGTGGTGGGATGAAAAACGAGGACACAGGTTTGCAATGTCTTTACCTGATTTAGGGTACCGTCACACAGTGGCATTTTGATCGCTACGACGGCACGATCTGTGACGCTCCAGCGTCGTAACAATATCGCTCCAGCGTCGTAGACTGCTGTCACACTTTGCAATGTACGACGCTGGAGCGATAATTTCATGACGTATGTGCGATGTAGAAGCCGTTGGTTACTATGCGCACATCGTATACAATATCGTTCACACCTTTGTTACACCATGCGATCATGCCGCCACAGCGGGACACTAGACGACGAAAGAAAGTTTCAAACGATCTGCTACGACGTACGATTCTCAGCGGGGTCCCTGATCGCAGGAGCGTGTCAGACACAACGAGATCGCTGGAACGTCACAGATATATCGCTGGAACGTCACAAATCGTGCCGTCGTAGCGATCAAAATGCCAATGTGTGACGGTACCCTTACTGTAGGCTTCAGGCAACTGCAGTCCAGGGCACCAGACAACAGGTACAGGCAGAGTCCGGCTGGCTTGGAAGCAAATCCAGAGTCTCCCTCACCAGGTGGAGATCAAAGCCTTCCTCCAAGTGCGGTGGTGTTGTAGTCCCTTACTGCCTAAAGCTTCCAATAAGGTCCTCACAGTTCCTCTCTGTCCCCCATAAAGGTTAGGATAAAACCCGTATGACAGGTGAACTGGGCCTTTTTACAGGGTCTCTATCATGACCCAGGCCCTATAGATATCACTGTGTCTCCTGGGTATCAATGCGGACAGGTGATGTACAATCCAGCTGTACTGCCAGTTTCAGCTATGCCACTATAGAGTTCAGCAAGGCCACGGTCTTCCGGCTACCGGAATCTGCACTAGCCAGGGAGGTAGCCACTTCTCAGCTCTCCTTCCTTGGTGTTATTCTCCTGCGCTTTCCTTCTTCCTCCAGGAGCTGTAGTACCTTGGACTACACGGCCCCTTCAGACTTTCTGGCACTCACTGCTTGTCTGCTCTCTTCAGGTCCCCTGACAGTCTGCACTGTCTGCTGCCTGGGACGAACTAACTCACTCCTTTCCCTCCAGACCCGAATGTATTTATAGGGGAGTTCACCCTGAATTCAGGTTCAGAGCTCCCCCTTCTGGTCTGGAGTGTGAACTTGTTGTATGTAGCGTTTACCTGGTGAAAGATATCCTTCATCACTTCCAAGTGTGACATCACTCTCCCCGAGGGGAAAGCAATGCCACTGTGATGGCCAGGACCCTGGGGCGTCACAGAGGCAGTGATAGAATTGGGAGTCAGGGGGAATGTGTGAGGAGAGAGTATAGAGAGCGAGGAGGTAGATATGAGGAGACAGTATTGTTGGCAGGGTAAATATGTGAGGAGACAGTATGAGGAGAGAAAAGTGTGAGTGGTTATAGAATAGAAGCTGAGTAGTTTGTGTGGGGAATAACATAGGGGGACAGTGTAAGGGCACAGCCAGAAAAGTACTTCATACCAAGAAGGGGGAATGTGATGAGGGGGCACAGCATAGAGACTGGGCCCTATAGGGGGGACACAGTGTGAGAGGACAGTGTGAAGAGGGGACCCAGTATGGAAAGGAGAGGTTAATGTCGAGAACATGTAACATAAAAGGGACAGTGTATGCACAGAATATAGTGAGAGGCAATTTGTTCAATGGCTCAGTGTACAGCAGATAGTTTTTATTCGGAAGCATTATAATGACACTGATATTTTTAATAGCATCATGTGGGGAATGTGGTACAGAAGATCGGAGGAGATGGAAGTCTGCATAGACATGCTGTGAAAAGTCATCATGGAGTCTGGACAAAATGAAGAAGAAAAGAAAGAGAATGACAGCTTTGCGCTGCCTTTCACCCTGCGAAGTGCGTTGCACACCTGCTTCTGCTCCCACTGCCGGCGGGAAGCTCTCTTTCTTCGCGCGCTTTCTCCTCACTGCCTGTCTTAGTCATGCCCACTCTTCCCGGGTCATGGGGCCTGTCCTGTCCCCTATTTTTTCCCCCGGGCAACATGTAATTCAGCCTCAGCAGTTCCAGACCCAGCATGATGCAGGTACCTGCAGCCAGGTCCTCCTCTTTACAACTGAATGAGAGCTTAGTGTAGACTTTCATCTAAAGAGGTCATCATGTCTCTGGAAAATGGTTCACGTGATCTCACCAAATAGTGAACCTCAAATGTATAAGTGTATTCAACAGTATATAGCAGTGATACAATACAGAAGTCATGAATTCAATTTCTGTCTATACCTTAGTGCACTGAAAATGTGGTTGCCTTTGTTTGCAGGCACATACAAGTGCTTCTCACAAAATTAGAATATCATCAAAAAGTTAATTTATTTCAGTTCTTTAATACAAAAAGTGAAACTCTTATAGTATATAGAGTCATTACAAACTGAGTGATCTAGTTCAAGTGTTTATTTCTGGTGAGGTTGATGATTATGGCTTACAGCTAATGAAAACCCAAAAGTCATTATCTTAGGCTAAGTTCAAATTTGCATTTGGGGGCTTTGCGGAGGGCTGCGTACGTCCTCCGTTAAGCCCCGCCTACTTCTGCATACTTCTGTATGCATCCTGAGTATTATTATTATTATTTATTTATATAGCACCATTGATTCCATGGTGCTGTACATGAGAAGGGGTTACATACAAATTACAGATATCACTTACAGTAAGCAAACTAACAATGACAGACTGATACAAAGGGGCGAGGACCCTGCCATTGTGGGCTTACATTCTAGAGGTAGGTGGGGATGGAAACAGTAGGTTGAGAGTTGCAGGAGCTCCGGTGTTGGTGAGGCGGTAGCTTCGGTATTGGTGAGGAGGCACTGGGGTCAATGCAGGCTGTAGGCTTTCCTGAAGAGGTGGGTTTTCAGGTTCCGTTTGAAGGATCCTAATGTGGTTGATAGTTAGACGTGTTGGGGCAAAGAATTCCAGAGGATGGGGGATATTCGGGAGAAGTCTTGGAGGCAGTTGGGTGAGGAGCGAATAAGCGTGGAGCAGAGAAGGAGGTCTTGGGAGGACCGGATATTACGTGAGGGAAGATATCGGATATCTGATATTGGATATATGGAGGAGACAGGTTATGGATGGCTTTGTAGGTCAGTATTAGTAATTTGAACTGGATACGCTGAGGGAATGGGAGCCAGTGAAGAGATTTGCAGAGGTGGGAAGCAGAGGAGTAGCGAGAAGAGAGATGAATTAGTCGGGCAGCAGAGTTAAGGATGCACTGGAGAGGTGCAAGGGTGTTAGCAGGGAGGCCACAGAAAAGGATGTTGCAGTAGTCAAGGTGGGAGATGATGAGGGCATGCACAAGAATTTTAGTAGATTGACGGTTGAGGAAATGACGGATTCTGGAGCTTTCTATCTCTAACCTCCATAGACCTTGCGTACACTGTAGTATAACAAAAATAACTCTATTATAAGACTTCTGGATTTGAGGAGGTTAGCATTGGGTGCGCAGGACATTCGGATGTATGTGGATGCGTTGTTTTGACGTGCCCGCTGACCATATGGGAACACAAGTTGCATTTTGTGCGGACGGTGGGCGCATCAAAACAATGCATCCGCATACATCCGCATACATCCGTATGTCCTGCGTACCCAATGTTAAAGATAGGTACGCAGGATGCATGCAGAACTATGCAGAAGTAGGCAGGGCTTAACGAAGGACATGCGCATTCCTCCGCAAAGCCCCAAATGCAAATGTGAACCTGGCCTCAGTACATTAGAATAATTAACAAAAACACATGCAAAGGCATCCTAAGCATTTAAAAAGGTCCCCTTAGTCGGTTTCAGTGGGCTCCACAATCATGGGGAAGACTGCTGACTTGTCAGATGTCCAGAAGGCAGTCATTGACACACTCCACAAGAAGGGTACGCCACAAAAGGTCATTGCTAAAAAATCTGGCTGTTCACCGAGTGCTGTACCCGCTACTAAATGGCAACCTGTGTTGACTGTTAGATTTATTCGCATTCTATAGATAACCTATTTGGTATTATACTGTATAAATATAATCTTCTCAGTATATGCTTCCCATATCCACTTTTAATACACATTTTTTGATCTGGTGTTTTTTGTTCTCATTTTGCCCTCCCATGTCATCTAGTCTTTACCTATGTAGTGGATAGTGTTGAGCATTCCGATACCGCAAGTATCGGGTATCGGCCGATACTTGCGGTATCGGAATTCCGATACCGAGATCTGATACTTTTGTGGTATCGGGTATCGGTATCGGATACATAGAGATGTGTAAAATAAAGAATTAAAATAAAAAATATTGATATATTTACCTCTCCGGCGGCCCCTGGACTCAGCGCGGGTAACCGGCAGGCTTCGTTGTTCAAAATCAGCGCTTTTAGGACCTGAGAATCACGTCCCGGCTTCTGATTGGTCGCGAGCCGCCCATGTGACCGCCACGTGACCAATCACAAGCCGCGATATCACCGCAAGCTATTAGCGCGCTCATTTTTGAAAAATGAGCGCGTTAATGACTTTCAAAGACGTAGCGGCTTGTGATTGGTCGCGTGGCCGCGACCAATCACAAGCCGCGACGTCACCGCAAGCTATTAACGCGCTCATTTTTAAAAATGAGCGCGTTAATGGCTTTCAAAGACGTAGCGGCTTGTGATTGGTCGCGTGGACGCGACCAATCACAAGCCGCGACGTCACCGCAAGCTATTAACGCGCTCATTTTTAAAAATGAGCGCGTTAATGGCTTTCAAAGACGTAGCGGCTTGTGATTGGTCGCGTGGCCACGACCAATCACAAGCCGCGACGTCACCGCAAGCTATTAACGCGCTCATTTTTAAAAATGAGCGCGTTAATGGCTTTCAAAGACGTAGCGGCTTGTGATTGGTCGCGTGGCCGCGACCAATCACAAGCCGCGACGTCACCGCAAGCTATTAATGCGCTCATTTTTAAAAATGAGCGCGTTAATGGCTTTCAAAGACGTAGCGGCTTGTGATTGGTCGCGTGGACGCGACCAATCACAAGCCGCGACGTCACCGCAAGCTATTAACGCGCTCATTTTTAAAAATGAGCGCGTTAATGGCTTTCAAAGACGTAGCAGCTTGTGATTGGTCGCGTGGCCGCGACCAATCACAAGCCGCGACGTCACCGCAAGCTATTAACGCGCTCATTTTTAAAAATGAGCGCGTTAATAGCTTGCGGTGACATCGCGGCTTGTGATTGGTCGCGTGGCCGCGACCAATCACAAGCCGCTACGTCTTTGAAAGTCATTAACGCGCTCATTTTTCAAAAATGAGCGCGTTAATAGCTTGCGGTGACGTCGCGGCTTGTGATTGGTCGCGGCCACGCGACCAATCACAAGCCGCTACGTCTTTGAAAGCCATTAACGCGCTCATTTTTAAAAATGAGCGCGTTAATAGCTTGCGGTGACATCGCGGCTTGTGATTGGTCGCGTGGCCGCGACCAATCACAAGCCGCTACGTCTTTGAAAGTCATTAACGCGCTCATTTTTCAAAAATGAGCGCGCTAATAGCTTGCGGTGACGTCGCGGCTTGTGATTGGTCGCGTGGCGGTCACATGGGCGGCCCGCGACCAATCAGAAGCCGGGACGTGATTCTCAGGTCCTAAAAGCGCTGATTTTGAACAAAGAAGCCTGCCGGTTACCCGCGCTGAGTTCAGGGGCCGCCGGAGAGGTAAATATATCAATATTTTTTATTTTAATTCTTTATTTTACACATCCCTATGGATCCCAGGGCCTGAAGGAGAGTTTCCTCTCCTTCAGACCCTGGGAACCATGAGAATACCTTCCGATACTTGATGTCCCATTGACTTGTATTGGTATCGGATATCGGTATCGGCGATATCCGATATTTTTCGGGTATCGGCCGATACTATCCGATACCGATACTTTCAAGTATCGGACGGTATCGCTCAACACTAGTAGTGGATTTTTTAATCACTTTTTGATTTATGTATTTTCTGTATAAATAAAGCGTAATTGTTTGGACTTTTACTCCAGTTCTCTTGTTTTCTACCAGACCCAACAATGCAGATGAGCTGAAGGCTGCTATCAAAGCAACCTGATCTGCCATAACACGTCAGCAGTGCCACAGGTTGATCGCCTCCATGCCACGCCACATTGAGTGCATTTACTGAACACACATTTCAGTAGGCCAACATTTCAGATTTTAAAATCATTTTTCAAGCTGGTGTTATAAAATATTCTAATTTACTGAGATTATGACTTTTGGCTTTTCATTGGCTGTAAGGCATAATCATCAACATTGAAAGAAATAAACACTTGAAATAGATCACTCTGTTTGTAATGACTCTAAAAAATATATATGATATTCACTTTTTGTTTTGAAGAACTGAAATAAATTAACTTTTTGATGATATTCTAATTTTGTGAGAAACACCTTTATAGTCTAATATTGTCACCTCACCACTGATTGTACAGTGTCAAAAGGTGTAAGAATAGCATCCTCTTTCCCAGTGAGGAACATCCACTTGTGAAATTACTAATGTATTTCAAGGATGAGCAAAAGAGGAACAGAACTGTGCAGAGGTCTAAAAAAATGATCTAGATTTTATATGAATACAATAGACAAGTCTGGAGAGCTGATGTCCCTTATTAACAAGGCAGTAGTAGTAATGTGAAATGAATGGAATAGGTTTATTTTTTAATCTCAAAACCTTGTGGAAAAGGTCCATGAATTCTGCACTGGATCAGAAATGTATGCTGGCAGATTCATAGAGAAAGAGAACACTTTACGTGGAATTACAATGTGCAGGTTTTGGATTATTCAGGACCGAATTCTGACTAGAACAACCCAACAGAGATGTCATGTCAAGACCTGAATTGAGCAGAGGACACTTTAGCACTTTTTGTCCAAGCAGGAGACTGAAAGTGTTTACTGTAGAAGTGGCTGTGGCTTGCAAAGAGTTAAAATGATAAAGCTGAAGATGAAGATGGAGCCTCTGCCCTGTAGTTGCATATGGAGCTGGTGCCCTGTGGATTTTTAACTCCCCACAAAAGGGCATTTATTACAGGTTATGACAAGTTGCAGAGAGACATGGAGAACTCAATAAGTAGAAACAGCAAGTGGAATTGCAAATGCTCTCGAGGTTTTGAAGACAGAAGGAAGATGACTGGAGATGACTGGAGATGATAGGTGTTAGCAGAATTCTTGATATAATCAGTAATCTGAGGCAGGACCTTAGTGCTGCTATATGGAGGGAGACAGAGCGATAGCAGCAGAGCCAGGGAGATGTGTGCCCCCTCTAATCAGATCAGCCACTCGGAGCTGCTCCACTATTAATGCTCAGTGCCAGCAACTCTCCATATACAGAGCAGTGCTACATGCAGCTCTGCACATCAGCACTGACTGCACAGTACACTGCTGTACATGTAAGAAGAGGGACACCTTTGTAAGAAGAGGGACACCTTTGTTGTCCGGTGGAAAGCTTAGAAACCCGGGCCGACCTTTGCACTCGAGAGCAGCGGGCATAGCTAGGCTAAAAAGGGCAGAGCTAGCGAAAAGAGAGTCAGACTTGGCGGGAACACGCAGCGCGCAGCAGGGAAAGTTTCGTGCTCCGTCTTCTGAGCACCGTGACAGTTCAGGTCCGCACTATCGAAACCCTGTGGTTACCTGTTGGCTCCCGCCGCTCAAGAGACTCAATGCTGGGGGGCGTGGCCTGTCTGCCGATGGAATAGGTCGCACAGAGCGGGAGCTCCTCAGCCAGGAACCTTAAAGCGGCCCATATCTACCTCCTCAGCGCTCTCGTTCACCTCCACGATATCGGTACCGGTTCCCGGTGCGGTGGTGAGTGTATGGGGAAAGCTAAAGTGGGCGCCCGTGATCCCTCCAGGAGAATTCCTGACTTCTTTGCAGCCACCTCACAGCCACCGCCGAAACCCAAGATGGTGCCATCCTCCCCCAGGCCTTCCCGCTCTTCACAATGCAACGCTCAGGCGTCGCAATCAGGCGGTGCAGCGTTGCAACCAGGCGGAGCAGTGTTGCATTCAGGCGGAGCAGCGTCGCATTCAGGCGCTGCGGCGTCGGATTCAGCTGACGGTCCGGTGACGGCTGCCCTCCTCAAGGGCCTTCTTGGAGACCTCAGAACCTCCATTCAAGAGGATATGCGCACTATGCTGGCGGAATTAAAAGGGGAGGTAGTGGAACTGGGTAATCGCACTGACCGCCTGGAGCGTAAGATGGCGGAGCTGGTCTCTTCCCATAACGAACTCTGGGACGCTCATGAGGCCCTGCAAACCCTGGCCACTAAAACCCACTCTAAAGCCCTGGACCTGGAAGATAGGTCCAGGAGAAATAACGTTAAACTCAGAGGCATTGAGGAATCTGTCCTTGCAGGAGACTTGCAGCTATTTTTGCAGGACTTTGTGGCTGCAGCTCTCCCTCAGTTTGCCCCAATGGACATCATAATTGACCGTATACACAGGATGCCTAAACCGCCTGGCCTGGGGCCCTCCGTCCCAAGAGACGTGCTGGCCCGCATACACTTCTACGAAATGAAGGAGGATTTTCTCCAGGCTCTAAGGAAAAATCCAGCTCTCCCTGAAAGATTTGCGCGCATCTCTGTTTTTCCGGATCTCTCCCCGGGTACTTTGGCTCTTCGGAGGGCCTTTGGCCCCTGCACCACTATCCTCAGAGAGAAAGGTATCCAGTATCGCTGGGGATTTCCTACCAAGCTTCTCATTCGCAAAGATGGATCGATCACCACCTGCCTGACTCCGGCACACGCAGCTTCCGCCCTCTCCAAATGGGGACTCCCAACTCCTGAATCTCCGGTCTCTGTGACCCTTTCTAGGCCTGGAGGCGGCGGAGGCCTCAGGGCCCTCATCACACCGGACTGGGAGGAGGTCTGAGTCCACTGCACCTACGGTTTCTGGCTATTTTCCCGCACGGATTTACTTTGGTTTTCTTTTTTCTTGTTTTTTTTAGCTGCTCTGGACCCTCTTTTGAGTGTATCCGCAGCCTTTGTTTGCCCCATAGGTGAACTGTTTTTCTGATTCTCACCTTTTGGACTCAGGGTATCCCTGAATGGACTCCGGTCCACTGGTTTATTTGTTATTTGTCGTGTGTCTTGTTTGTGTCCTCCCGTCCTTATCTTCCCTTCCTCCGGTCTTCCCACATGTATGCTCTAGTTTACTGGCCACATGTCGTCTATTCTCATACACAGGTTGTCGGTGTCCAGATGATTGCAAAACTGTTTATATGACCTCATTATGAGTATTTCGTTGTATTCAATTAATGCTAATGGTCTCAACTCCCCGGGCAAGAGGTCTGTTGTGTGGCGTCAGTTGGGTAAATCCCGCCACGATATTTTGTGTCTTCAGGAAACATACCTGCTGGAATGTGATAACCACAGAATGCACTCAGGTTTAAACCCGCACCAGTTTTTTGCTAACGGCCCATCAAAAAAGGCGGGAGTAGCCATTTTCTTTAGCAGGGCCAACTCCTTTCAGCTGGTTCGCTCCATAGCGGATCCGCTGGGCAGGTTTATTGTGGTTCTATGCCTTATTAACAATGCACCCTACACCATTGCCTCGATCTATGCCCCTAATGTAGGGCAGCTCAGATTTCTGGAGGGGGTTTTCCAAATTTTGCACGACATCCAACACGGTCACAAATTGATTGCTGGTGATTTCAATGCTCCAATGTCTAGGGATCTGGACTGTTCCACCTCCTCCCTGTCAAGATGCGAAGCAGGTCCCCTAACTAATTCTTTCAACCTGCATGATATTTGGAGATATCTGCACTGCGGCGAGAGAGACTACATGTTCTTGTCTCCCAGACACGGTTCCTATAGCAGGATTGATTTTGTGCTGGTGAATGACATGGCTCTCCCTCACTGCATCTCAGCAGACATTGGCGGTATTACCTGGTCGGACCATGCCCCGGTGTCCCTTACCCTGAAAGACCCCCTGGCCATCAGACCCCCCGCGCACTGGCGTCTCAACGCCCTTCTCCTTGCTGACCAATACAGCTCCCAATGTATAGAGGTGGCCTTGGGGGAATTTTTTGCCTCTAATGATACCCCTGACATAAGTGACGACACCCTTTGGTTTGCCCACAAGGCGGTAATTAGGGGCCACTTCATTAAGCTGGCGGCAAAGGCCAAAAGGAAGTACAATGCAGCCCTCCAGTCAGCCCTAGAGGAATTATCTCGTCTGGAGTCTGCCCACAAACTATCTCCTACTCCAGCCCTTCTCTCTGACCTTTCTAAAGCTCGCATGCATGTTCGCAATCTACTCCTCCATAAAGCTGAGAAGGCCCTGAGGAAAACTAGAGCGAAATTTTACACAATGGGGGATCGAGCGGGTGCTGTTCTGGCCAGACGTGTTAGGAAGAGAGAGGCCCAATCCAAGATCCCATTCTTGCTCAGGCCTGACGGCTCCCAGGTGCGCAACCCGATTCAGATTGCTGAGGAGTTTGCTTCTTATTATTCCTCGCTCTATGACCTCGGGTCTGACCTAGGGATTCCCCAGCCTTCGCGGGAGTCAATTTTGGCGTTCTTGGAGAGGGCTAATCTCCCCTCGGTCACCCAGGAGCAGCTCTCTTTCCTAAACTCTCCCATTGTCGAGTCTGAACTCTCACAGATTGTCAGAGAGGCCAATAAGGGTTCCTCCCCCGGGCCAGATGGCTTTTCTTTTCTTTACTACGCACAGTTCTTTCCTGTCCTCTCCCCTTATCTTTTGCGGCTTTTTAATAATTGGTTGCCGACGGGCAGTATTAGGGCTGAGGGGTTAGAGGCTTCCATTGCGACTCTCCCCAAACAAGGGAAACCCCCAATATCCCCGGGGAACTTCCGTCCGATAGCACTATTAAACTGTGACGTTAAGATCTATGCAAAAATCTGGGCCAACAGACTATTCTCAGTTCTCCCTAGTCTCATTCACCCAGACCAGGTTGGGTTCGTCCCTGGCAGGCAGACCAGGGATGGCACCAGGCACCTGATAGACCTTTTGGATGTGGTGGAAAGGGGGAGCCTCCCCAGTGTATTTTTGTCGCTTGACGCCGAAAAGGCGTTCGACAGGGTGCACTGGGGATATATTGAACTCACACTGGAGAGATTTGGGCTCACCGGGCAAATTGGTAGAGCGGTTATGGCATTGTACTCCAACCCCTGTGCGTCGGTTCGATCGGCGGGTTTTGGGTCTCGGACATTCCCCATTCGTAATGGTACACGTCAGGGCTGCCCCCTCTCCCCGATCATCTTTGCTCTGGTCATGGAGCCCTTGGCTGCGATGGTCAGGCAAAGTGCGGATATAAAGGGAATTGTGGTGGGGGGATCTGAACACAAGATTGGTCTCTATGCCGACGATGTGGTACTGACCTGCACCTCACCTTTAACCTCGTTGAACGCTATCACCTCCATCTTAACTGAGTTCTCAGCGGTTTCACACTACAAGCTTAATTTGACTAAATCCACAATTTTTCCCCTTTTTCTCCTGGCTCCCCTTCAGGTCCAAATTCAATCACAATACGCGTTCATTTGGGCTCCCCTGGGCTTCACGTACCTAGGTATCAGGATAACTAAGTTAGACAACATAGTTCGCGCAAATTGTGAGGAAACTCTTGCGGAGGTCAGGAAAGGCATGGATCATTTATCGAATGTGACCCTCTCATGGATGGCTCGTATACAAACTGCTAAAATGCTGTTCCTGCCTAAAATTATGTACCTCTTCCGCTGCCGCCCCCTTTTTATCCCCTCGAAGTTTATTTCAGCTTTCCAATCACTTATAGATTGGTTTATCTGGAACAAGAAGCCTCATAGGGTCAGGCGTCAGATTATGTCCCTTCCGTACTCTATGGGTGGGCTGGGTGCCCCTGCGGTGCAGTCTTACTATAGGGCGGCGATCCTCGAGCCCCTTAAAATATGGTGGGAGGGGAACTCTTGCTTGCCCTGGTTCCGTATTGAGTCTCACTTTGCCCCCCAAAACTCGCTTAAATTACTCTTAGAACTTCAGCTACTTCGGGTTCCTCTTGTGGGCCCATGTCTCCGCTCGGTTAGGAATGCTGCTAAACTCTGGGCACTGCTTAGCTCCTCCCATCTGGGGTTCATGTATGATTATGTCTCTTTGCAGGCTCTGGAGTATGCTATCGGGCACATTTCTCTTTTCTCCTGGAGGAGTCGCGGGGTGCTCCGGGCGGCGGACCTATTTGGATCGGATGGCCTTTTGTCATTTGAGGACCTCTCAGGGAGATTCTCCCTAAATATCTCTGACTTTTACCAATATCTCCAGCTTCGTAGCTTCCTCAGGTCCGTCGGTCGTTCGGGGTGCCCCCGCCTTTAACAGAGGATCCGGCTCATAGGTTCTTCAGACCAGCCACTGTATTGCCCCATGGCATCTCCATTATCTACAAAGCCCTCATATCCTATGGCTCCACTGACAAATTTCAATTTATGACCTCATGTATTGGCCACTTGGAACAGGTGAAAAAGATTCTGCTGCATTGGTATATTACGCCCGCTTGGCGAAGTTCTCCCTGTCTTCCTCCTCTCTTTGTTGGAAGGGGTGTGGCTCCCTGGGGTCCTCCTCCCATGTCTGGTGGTCATGCCCGCGGATCCGGGCTTTCTGGCGTGAGGTGGAGGCATTGATTACCGATTTGACTCATCTCCCCCTGGCGCTGAGTGGTCAGCTCGCTGTCCGAGGTATTTCCCTCATCGACCTCCCTTCCCCTCTCCGGCCCATGGTCTCTAATGTCCTAGTTGCCGCCAGACAATGTATTGCGAAACATTGGAAGTCCGCGGACCTCTCCTCCAGAGCCAAACTGATTGCCAAAATCTACGTACACTTCTGCTATGAGGTTATTATGGCGCAGGATTTGTCGAGGAAAACTAGGGTCCTCTCGTGGTGGGACCCCTGGGTGTCCTCCGCATACATCTCTCAGTCTGCTCTTGCCCTCATTTAAAACGTATATTTCTTTAATTTCCTTTTTTCGCTGTAACTGACACTGTAATTGTGTAATGTGTATTGATTATGCTGTGGTCTTCATGTATTCTGCACTGGATTTTTTCCCTCGTCCCCTTTCCCTCCCTGACTGCCCTCCCCTCCCTTCCTCCCCCTCCTCTTCCCGAAGTTCACTGATGTGCTGTTTAACATGTAATTTCTCAATAAAAATTTATTGGTTAAAAAAAAAAGAAAAAAAAAAAAAGACACTCAATGCTGTGGGTCAGTATATATCGCGTGCGTGCCACCTAAGAAATACCAGGTGACACACACCGAGAACTGTTCCCTCTCTCACCCGCATACTTCTGCCGAGCTTCGTTAAGCTCCGGCAGTACTGGAGGCTGCTCTACACCACAAATCCCAGACCCAGGAGCCTGCGCAAGACATCAAAGACTCCTTGTCACTGCCAGGAACGGGATCATCAACTCCTACAGGACGACACTGGATTCAACACGTGCTAACGGCGTTGGCATCACTGTTTGAACCTAAGGGTGTGTTTCCATGGTCAGTATTAGCTCAGTATTTGCCGCAGGTGAATTCTGCATCTGAGGTCACTAGCAAGTCACCTGCATTTTTGATGCGTTTTTTTACATGCATCTTTGATGCATTTTTTTCCGCATGCGTTTTTTCATTACATACTATTTTTGGCACTTGAAATAAAGCTTATGGAAAGTTTGCTTCTAGGAAGGAAAAAAAGTGATTTCCTGTTTGCAGATACGGTACATGCACACAGTCAGTAAACGCTTTGGGTTGGCCTCTTTGTACATCTGCAGCATCCAAACTGCAGCGTCCAGATGTTACAGCATAGATAATGGGATTTCAAGAAATCCCATCTCCACTATGCATTCAAACACACAGGCGGCAAACCGCATTTAATTATTAACCACATGTGTAATAACTGCGGAAGTGCAGCTTACTATGCATTTGTACTAATTTATATATATTGAATCTTGTGTCAGTTGTGAAGTACATGACAGGCCAGGGTCACACTTGTGAGTGTGATGCCAGAAACTCGCGTGAGTGTCTCGCATCAACACCTGGCACTACCACCGGCACTCAGACTGGCATGTGCTGCTGCATATAAATACATGCAGCTGCACACTCTGGTCCCTAGTGCCGGGTGTTGATGTGAGAGACTCGCGCGAGTTACTCACATCACAATTGCAAGTGTGACACCGGCCACACAGGAATATGTAATGTCCTTTCCTTTTTTTACTAATTAAATAATTTTTTTTTTAAAAATGGTGTGGGTTCCCACGCAATTTTCCAAACCAGCAGAGAGAAAGGCAGCAACTGGGGGCAGATGTTTATAGCTTGGCAAGGTGGTAATACCAATGGAGCTTCCTAGGTTATTAATATCAGCTCACAGCTGTATACTTAACTTTTACTTGCTACTAAAATAGGGGGACCTAAAAAAAATGACTTGGGGTCCCCCTATAATTAATAACCAGCAAAGGCTAGGCAGACAGCAGTGAGCTGATATTAATAGCCTAGGAAGGGACCAGGGATATTGCCCCCGGCTACAAACACCAGATCACAGCCGCCAAGAAATGGCGCATCTCTAAGATGCGCCAATTCCGGCACTTGGCTTCTCTCTTCCCACTTGACCTGTAGTGGTGGTAAGTGGAGTAATAGTTGGGGCTTAATGTCACCTTTGTAATTGTAAGGTGACATCAAGCCCATTAGTAATGGAGAGGTGTCAGAAAGACACCTATCCATTACTAATCCTATAGTTGTTACATGTTAAATAAAGAGGCAGCCAGAATAAAGTCTTTTAATGAAATAAAACACCACACAGTTTTTCCATCTTTATTGTTCTGCTAATTCCCCAAATCCCTCAATCTCCAGCAAAAAAGAAAATAATAAACCAACACAAATACTCCCTGTTCTGACGTAGTCCTTAATAACGAGTGTCCCACTATGAGTTCAGCTCTGCTACTTCTGGATGCCTGACATCCAGATACAGCAGAGCTTGTAGATGACTGCTGCAGATAACGCTCCAGTGGTTACCTGCACTGCAGTTCTCACAATCAGCTGATCAGCTGACCGTGAGAACCAGCCTAGTGACCGGAGGTAGCCCGGTGGTCATGTTGACGGCAGTTCTCATGATCAGCTGATAGTGAGAACCAGCCCAGTCATCAGAGGTAACCCCAGCGGTCATGTGCACGGCAGTTCTCACGGTCACCTGATCTCATCGCGAGAACTGCAAACTGCAGTTTAAGCAGTTATTATGCTTGTGACTAATAATTAGATACGGTTTTACTGCATCTAATGTTAGTTTATGGGAAATTTATGCTGCGGGGACGGAGCGTCTCCGCATCGTAAATAGACATGCTGCGGTCTGGAAAGATGCGCCACATGTCCGTTACAGGTCTGCCACCTGTGTCTCTGAATGCACAGTGGAGATGGGATTTCATGAATTCCCCTCCACTGTGCTGTAACATCTGGAGTTGGGGCCAATTGAATTGAGGGTGGACCCCCACCGTGTGATATCCCCCTTCTGCTTTTAAAATGCAGCTGGGTTTTGTGTTTGCAACATCTGGACACTGCAGGTTTGACGCTGCGGATGTATGCAGCGTCAAACCCGCAGCGTTTACTGACCATGGAAACATACCCTAAGACTCTGCAGTCAGGAAGCCATCAGACAGATAAGTTGATCTCAATGAACAGTTGTTGTACTATTTGCCCCTGTTACCTCCCTCAGCATACCTTTTGTGCTCATACCACCTGCCATACCCCTGCCTCTCCTTCCCCCTCCCTGCCTAGGATATTCCCTGTTTAAGTAAAAATTAATGTTAACCCTTGTTCTGCCTCCTGTCCGTTACTGCATCCCGCAACCTGCTCACACTTGGCATAGTCGGCAGGATGCTGTCCAACAACACGGAGGCAGCAGACCAAGCAGTGGGGGGCAAGGTCCAGTATATCCCTGGGCGCAATGTTAAGTAACCTCCCAAAGTTTAATGGGAACAACACTATGCTATGGGGCTGGACTGAGCAGATGCAGGGGATGATGAGGATGCACCCCATGACTCCTGCATTAGAGGCGGAGGTTGCCATGATGGCTTTAGATGGAGAGGCAAGGGATTCTGTTATGCTAAGCCCCTTTCGAGAATGGGACACTTTTAAAAAGGTACTACAGATACTGCAAGAAACACACAGAGACCCCACGGATGAAGGGTAGTTACGCATGCGTTTATTTTGTCGGGTGCAAAGGGAGAGGGGAGACGGTGACCCAGTACATGAATGCACTACAGGTGATCCACACTGCTATTACTAGAAAAGACAGCATGGGCATAGGGCCTACTGACAGTACTGTGAGATCAGTTGATGACAGGCTTGCGGTAAGCACTTCTGAAACAGGCCTTGTGGGTAAATCCATGCATGACTTTTTCTGAAGTGGGGAGCGAAGCGCGCACACGCAAGCAGGAGCAGGGGGTGACAGTCCCGGAGGGAAAGGTCCGGAGTGGAGAGGTATCCCTGACAATGGCCACTGAACCAAGATGAGTGGAATAGTTGTAGAAAGAAATCCAGGGAATATGAGAAGAATTGTCTGATTCAAAGAAGAAACCAGCACATCAAACTTGCCTGGGGCAGAACTGGTCCTGAGCCTCGTCGTGAAGTAAGAACGTCCCCTAGAGAAGAACTCCCTACTTGCTATGACTGTGGTAAGCTTGGACATTTGGCTCAGAGTTGTATATGACAAAGCCGCCCCCTACAGCGCAGTCCGTTAAGCTAGGAGGCTCCAAGGCTGGGGGAAGCCGCCTGGAATCTGAACAGTCAAGAAGGAGAATCAGAAGTCCCACTAGAGACAAAAGAAAGTAAAAACCGCACCCTTTTCTTTATAGATTGAAGGTCTCAGCAGACACAAGGGCGCACGTCCAAAACCAAGGAGCCTATCCTGAACAGTACCAAGACCACAAAGAACAAAAAGACAGTGCCACAATGGATGGTGAAAAAATAAGAGCTTACATTTATTCTTCCTCCTGTAGCGACTTTTCGGTCAACAGACCTTTGCTTAATATCTGTTGAAAGAAACGTCGCTACAGGAGGCAGAATAAATGTAAGCTCTTATTTTTTCACCATCCATTGTGGTGCTGTCTTTTTGTTCTTTGTGGTCAGAAGTCCCACTAGTCTAGTATCCATGTGCCCTCTCGTCTGGGTCAAAATGGAAGGTCGATGTTTGGTTGACAGCGGCTCACCGGTGACCATGATGTTTCAAACATACTTTTGAAGGCATTTCCCTGAAGCTATGCGGCCTGAATGGGGCCCGGTGATAAAGTTGACGATTGCCAATCATTTACTCATCCCCGTCGCAGGGGTGGTCTGGATGCAAACCATCGTCTGTGGCAAAGACTTGGGCCGAAAGGGAGTGGTGCTGTTCACCAGAGACGTAGGTAACGGACATGCTGTTACTCTAGGAATGAGCATATTGAAGAAATTTGGAAGCCTTCTCATCAATGAGTCCCCAGATGTGTTCCTAAAACAGTGGAGGCCTCACATCCCCCAGAAGAGGGTGTTCCAGCAGCTAATCCGTATGGCCCAAGCTCAAGAAACCTCTAGTGACGGGAAGATGTTAAGGTGAGTGATTGTTCCAGCTGCAGCCAACCTGGTTCTACTGCATGGCAGAACATGCGCTCTCTGCCCATCCAAGCTTGTACCCCTCTTGAAGGAGTCGAGATACAGATAGAACCATCTTGTATAGAGAGACTACCTCCAGGGCTCCTCGTTGTGCAGACGTTAGCTACTGTGCATGATGGGACAGTCCCAGTGCTATGTGTTAATCTGAGAGAAGATAATCTCACGCTCCCACCTTGGAGTGACATTGCGCAAATTCTGGGCATGCCAGAGGAGCTGATATCACCACAAGCCATACAGTTGACAGTGAAACAGGGAGACCCTTGGACCATAACCGTAGACACGCCTTCGGCACGAGAACCTCAGCACCTGCGAGAGGGGCGCCATCTTCTGGAGCAATTGCGGGCTGCATTAAGAGAACTCACACCAAAGCAGGTCCAACAGCTGGAAGCTCTAATAAGGCGATCTCAAGATGTGTTTGCACTTCACGAGGACGACTTCGGCTGCACTACGGCTATCACCCATGAAATACTGACTGGAAATGCTGCACCCATAAGAGAACGATACCAACAAATCCCATCACAAATATACCAAGAGGTGAAGGGAATGCTGACACAGATGTTGCAGAATGGTGTTATTTGAGAGAGTCAGAGCCCGTTGGCTGCTTCAATCGTGCTGGTGCGAAAGAAAGAAGAAACTTTAGGTTTCTGTGTGGACTATCGCAAACTGAATGCCTGCTGTGTGCGAGATTCATATCCCTTACCCAGGATTAAGGAATCATTGTCTGCATTGGGATGCACAAAATACTTCTCATTGATGGACCTAGCAAGTGGCTTTTGGCAAGTACCTATGTCTGAGCACGACTGAGCGAAGGCGGCTTTTATACTGCCTATGGGCTGCCTTGTACACATTCAACCGGATGCCGTTTGGTGAGGCTAATGCTCCTGATACATTCTAACGACTTGTGGAGAGTTGTCTACGTGACTTATACTTTGAGGCCACTCTCAGCTATATGGATGATATCATTGTGTATGCCGCCACGTTTGAGAAACATCTGCAAAGACTGGAACAGGTGCTGAGCTGTCTTCAGAGACACAGTTTGAAAGTGAAGCCTCAGAAGTGTCATTTATTTTGCACCCAGATTGAGTACTTATTATGTGGTCCCATTTTCATGCCATGACTAAGACCTGATGGTCGAAACGCGTCGGCGTTGACCACCTGGGACCCCCATCCTTTTTTTTGCAAATGTTTGCATTTTAAAGTGTTTTCAATAAATTGACTTTTTAGAAGATCCATGCTGGAGATTATTTTTTCTTTTTCAGATTGAGTACTTGGGACATGTCGTCTCTACAGAAGGGGTGAGACCGTTCCCTGAAAAAATTTCCGCAGAACAAGATTGGCCTATCCCGAAGACCGTGAAAGATGTCCAGGCTTTCCTGGGGCTCACTGGGTATTATCAGCAATTCATAAAAATCTTTACTCGCATTGTGATCCCGCTACTAGAATTGCTGAAAGGGGTTCCATCTGGTGCAAAGAACAGGACTATTCCATGGGGAGAAGGCCAGGAGAAAGCGTTTTGAGCCCTGAAGTTAGTTCTGACTGAAGCGCCTGTGTTTGCCTATGCAGACTTCTCCCAGCCGTTTATTCTCCACACTGATGGAAGCCTGCTTGGACTCGGAGCTGTGTGGTCTCAGATCCAAGACGGAAAAGAGCAGGTGATCAACTACGCAAGTGAGTCCTTACACATCTCTGAATGGAATCCAGACAATTACAGTTCATTCAAACTGGAGCTCTTTGCATTAGTGGGGCCATGACTGAGAAATTTGCAGAATATTTGTCTGGCTCTGAAGTTCTGATACACACTGATAACAACCCTTGGCCCACCTGGAAAACACGAAACTTGGGGCCCTGGAGCAGTGCTTGGTGGCTCGGATGGCGAAGTTTTGATATAAGATCACCTAAAAGAGGGGAGCTGAATATACTCACGCCGATGCCTTATCCAGAATGACACATGAAAAACCTGGGCCAACTGTGACGAAGAGCTGGAGGCTGAAGAGCTCCCTGAGTTTCGGGATTCTGTCAGGACGTTGGCAGCTATGCAGGACCAGGTACAGGTAGTGACTCGGGAATGCATACTGGGATGGTCCCATGATGAGTGGGGCCGGTTACAACAAGAAGATGGGGAACTTGCTCAAATGAGACAGTGGGTAACTATGAAACAATTACCCAGTCAAAGAGAGTGAGACTCCCTGTCCCCAGGGACTCTGCATATCCTTCGGCAGTGGTAAAGACTCCAACTGAAGAATGGGCTATTGTACTGGAAAATTCAGTTACAACGGGAACTGGTGACACCTGGCAGATGGAGATCCCCGAGGCGCTGCTGCCTAAGGTAGCTACAGAAGCACACGAAAGAGGAGCTCACTTCGGTCAAGAGAAGACCTTTCAGTGGCTGCAAAAGCTAGTTTACCATCCTCGCTTGAAAGCCATGTCAGCGATGTAGAAGCTGCAAATTAGCTAAGCCCCAGGAGTAGAGAGCTCCCACACAGACCATCGTGACTTCTGCACCTCTGGAATATTGATGATAGATTATCTGAGGGTAGGTCCAGCCCACCAGGAATATGAGGATTGTCCAGTTATGACGGACCACTTCACTAAGTTCGCGTTGTGACTCCGACACGTGACCAAACTGCTGAATCAGCAGCACATGCCATCTGCAAGAATTTCATTCAAATGTACAGCTGTCCAAAGAGAATCCACTCCAATGAAAGTGCCTGTTTCCTAGGGCGAGTAATGGAAGAACTGCACCACCTGTACCAGATCGAAAAATGTCGGACGATGCCTTGCCACCCTCAGGGAAATGAAGAATGTGAAAGGTTCAATCCAACTCTTACCCAGTTGTTAAGAACAGTAGAGGAAGACCGAATGGCATGGTGGCCTAAATTTGTAGCTGAGTTAGAGTGGGTGTATAACAGCCAAGTACAAGTTGGATCCAGAGGAGGACTACCCATAGACGGGCGTGTCCATCTGGGTCCGAGAACATCGTCATCATCTGCAGACACTACATCGCCTGGTGCAGACCAGGTTTCAGGAACTTGAGCATCTAGAGACAGCTCCTCTGTGAGGGATAGCTCTGAAATAATTGACCTAGGGACAAGCTGGAGTACTTGTGAGAAAAACCCCGTATCAAGTGAAGGGGAGAATCAGCTTGGAAGGGTCCGTCAATGAAATCCAACCTGAAGGAGAAGAAAATGCCCCCACTCAAGTAGTTCACTGGAATATGTTACTTCCCTGTTTGTCGAGAGATCCTGTCCAAATTGAAGAGGCGAAAAGTGCTCCTGAAACGTTCCCTCTGGCCATTGCTGTTTGCAAAGAAGAATCGCCTGATCTGTCACCTGTAAATCCAGAAGAGGGACAAGTTACTGAAGTTCCTGAGGTTCCTGAAGTGGTAGCTCTGGTGGAAATGGGTGAATCCCCGCCCTCATCTTTTCAGCCTGACTCAACTACCAAACCTGATTCGACTACTCCTTCTGATTTAAGGCGCTCCTAACGGGCCACAGCCAAGATACCCCCCAACAGATACGATCAGGACCAATTTATTTGGCAAAAAAATTGTTCAAGGACTAGTAGAATGTCAACACAAACGGCAAGAACTCTTGCAGGTGGGAATGACGAGCAAAAGGAGAGAGGGAGAGTAAAAAGAGGGATCGGGCCAGAGGTACCTTTCTTGCACTGGGTCCAGAACTGTCGGGACTGTCACCTTTGTTGTCTAGGGCAAAGCTTAGAAACCCAGACTGACTTTTGCACTAGACAGCAGGGGGCGTAGCTAGGCTAAAAAGAGCAGAGCCCGTGAAAAGAGAGTCAGACTTGGCGGAACACGCAGCGTGTAGCAGGGAAAGTTTGGTGCTCCATCCTCTGAGCACTGTGACAGTGCATGTCCGTGCTATCGAATCCCTGTGACCACTTACAGAGACTGTGACCAGAGAACTGCCTGTTACCCATTGGCTCCCACCGCTCAAGACACCCAACGCTGTGGGTCAGTAGGCGTGCCGCCTAAGAAATACCAGGTGACTCACCGAGAACTGTTCCCTATCTCACCCGCATACTTCTGCCGAGCTACGTTAAGCTTCAGCAGTATTGTTGGCTGTTCTTGACTCTACACCCTGAATCCCAGACCCGGGAGCACGCGCAAGACATCAAGGACTCCTCGTCACTACCAGGAACAGGATCATCAACTCTTACAGGATGACACCGGATTCAACACGTGTTAACCGTGTTGACACCACCTTTGAACCTAAGACTCTGCAGTCAGGAAGCAGTCAGACTGATAAGTTGATCTTAATGAATAGTTGTTATACTATTTGCCTCCGTTACCCTGCCTCTCCTTCCCCCTCCCTGTGGGGAATATTCCCTGTTCAAGTAAAAAATTAACGTTCTTGCTCTGCCTCCTGTCCGTTACTGCATCTCGCAACATGCTCACATACACATCTACTCCCCATATATAGAGCAGTGATTACAGGCAGCTACGCACATCAGCAATGTCTGCTACACTCAGCCTGACGGCAAAGTACACTGCTGTACAGAGCTACTCCCCATATACAGAGCAGTGATTACAGGCAGCTCCGCATATCAGCACTGTCTGCTACACTCAGCCTGACTGCACAGTACACTGCTGTACACCATAACTCCCAACCGTCCCGGATCCAGCAGGACAGTCCCAATTTTGACATTTCAAAAACCTGACCTGCACATCCAAACATAGACTGAGTGTGAACAGGTGCTGAACCCAGAGTCGCCAACTCGTATATAGTTAAATAAATAGGGCAGCACACTGCAGCGCCAAAACATGCAAACTTG
This sequence comes from Ranitomeya imitator, assembly GCF_032444005.1. Taxonomy (NCBI): domain Eukaryota; kingdom Metazoa; phylum Chordata; class Amphibia; order Anura; family Dendrobatidae; genus Ranitomeya; species Ranitomeya imitator. Next base: position 562,529,066 of record NC_091285.1, read on the forward strand.
AAAAAACGAAATTTGAACTGCATTACTGCACTAGAAATATGAAAAATGAGAGCTTTTAGCGCACAAAAATGGCCAATTTTATGTGTACCTCGTAGCCACGTTAAGGCATCTCTCTTATACGAGGTCCTACGTTTAACCTACCTCACTGAGAATAAACGTCTCCATCTGAATGGGTACATGTAAAAACCTCTTCTTGGACTCAAATTCTCTCTCTATGTGGAGGGGTATTGGACCTACTATAATTAAAACACCTGAAGCTAGGAGGCGGGGAGTGCACGATCAGAAGGCTAGAGAATACATTTCAAAAACCTGACCTGCACATCCAAACATAGACTGAGTGTGAACAGGTGCTGAACCCAGAGTCGCCAACTCGTATATAGTTAAATAAATAGGGCAGCACACTGCAGCGCCAAAACATGCAAACTTGAAAAAACGAAATTTGAACTGCATTACTGCACTAGAAATATGAAAAATGAGAGCTTTTAGCGCACAAAAATGGCCAATTTTATGTGTACCTCGTAGCCACGTTAAGGCATCTCTCTTATACGAGGTCCTACGTTTAACCTACCTCACTGAGAATAAACGTCTCCATCTGAATGGGTACATGTAAAAACCTCTTCTTGGACTCAAATTCTCTCTCTATGTGGAGGGGTATTGGACCTACTATAATTAAAACACCTGAAGCTAGGAGGCGGGGAGTGCACGATCAGAAGGCTAGAGAATACATTTCAAAAACCTGACCTGCACATCCAAACATAGACTGAGTGTGAACAGGTGCTGAACCCAGAGTCGCCAACTCGTATATAGTTAAATAAATAGGGCAGCACACTGCAGCGCCAAAACATGCAAACTTGAAAAAACGAAATTTGAACTGCATTACTGCACTAGAAATATGAAAAATGAGAGCTTTTAGCGCACAAAAATGGCCAATTTTATGTGTACCTCGTAGCCACGTTAAGGCATCTCTCTTATACGAGGTCCTACGTTTAACCTACCTCACTGAGAATAAACGTCTCCATCTGAATGGGTACATGTAAAAACCTCTTCTTGGACTCAAATTCTCTCTCTATGTGGAGGGGTATTGGACCTACTATAATTAAAACACCTGAAGCTAGGAGGCGGGGAGTGCACGATCAGAAGGCTAGAGAATACATTTCAAAAACCTGACCTGCACATCCAAACACAGACTGAGTGTGAACAGGTGCTGAACCCAGAGTCGCCAACTCGTATATAGTTAAATAAATAGGGCAGCACACTGCAGTCCCAATTTTGAGACTCTGTCCCGCTATCACGGCTGGGATCTTGCTTATCCCGCATCACCTCAGACCAAATGTACCGCTGCTTTAAACTGCTAGCGCGATCGCTAGCTGTGTCGGATCGGAGCAGATATTGCTCCTCGCTCCGAAACTGACTGGTGCAGGAGACACAGAGAGGTCTTTATCAGTGGCGTACTGGAGCTGCAGCTATGTGAGCAGTCAGCGGCATGGTGCAGCTGGATGGCATCATTCAGTGCTTCGGGAGAGGAAGCTGCCGGCTGCTGCAAGGGAGAGCAGTGCACGGTGAGAGGTGTGTGTAGGTGTGTATGTATGTAGATGTGTGTGTTTGTGGTGATGGAGAGAGCAATGATGGGGGTGGGGGAGAAGGCAATGATGGGGGTGTGAGGGCAATGTTGGGGGTGGGGTAACTATGTGTGGCCATTATACTGTATGCAGCATCGTGTGGGGACATTATACTGTACCCAGCATCATGTGGGGCCATTATACTGTACACCGCATCATGTGGGGCCATTATACTGTATGCTGCATCATGTGGGGCCATTATACTGTACGCAGCATCATGTGGGGCCATTATACAGTATGCAGCATCATGTGTGGCCATTATACAGTACGCAGCATCATGTGGGGCCATTATACTGTACACCGCATCATGTGGGGCCATTATACAGTATTCAGCATCATGTGGGGCCATTATACTGTACCCAGCATCATGTGGGGCCATTATACAGTATAGAGCATCATGTGGGGCCATTATACAGTATAGAGCATCATGTGGGGCCATTATACAGTGTGCAGCATCATGTGGGGCCATTATACTGTATGCAGCATCATGTGTGGCCATTATACAGTATGCAGCATCATGTGAGGCCATTATACAGTATAGAGCATCATGTGGGCCCATTATACTGTCTGGAGCATCATGTGAGGCCATCATACTGTACGCAGCATCATGTGGGGCCATTATTCAGTATGGATCACTGTGTGGCCATATTTTTTCTGTTTATAATTATTGTTTATGAAACAGTATGATCAGCAGTGCTAAATGGGTGTGGTTGGGGCGTGTATATGGGTGTGAGTAGTGAAATGGTTGTGGTCAGGAGAGTGACCTAAAATTGGCCGCTGTGCGTGCCGCCACCTTTGTCCCTCTTTGCCTTCTTGAAAAGTTGGGAGGTATGGTACACAGCTGCTCTCCATATACAGAGCAGTGATTACAGGCAGCTCTGCACATCAGCACTGTCTGCTACACTCAGCCTGACTGCACAGTACACTGCTGTACACAGCTACTCCACTACAGACACAAGCTAAAATACAAAGACTGCAGCAGCATTACATCGGATAGATGGACAGACAGACAGAGGGCAGGAAGAATGATGTAGAGCTAGTTACACAGCAGTAACATACATAGTAACATAGTAACATAGTTAGTAAGGCCGAAAAAAGACATTTGTCCATCCAGTTCAGCCTATATTCCATCATAATAAATCCCCAGATCTACGTCCTTCTACAGAACCTAATTGTATGATACAATATTGTTCTGCTCCAGGAAGACATCCAGGCCTCTCTTGAACCCCTCGACTGAGTTCGCCATCACCACCTCCTCAGGCAAGCAATTCCAGATTCTCACTGCCCTAACAGTAAAGAATCCTCTTCTATGTTGGTGGAAAAACCTTCTCTCCTCCAGACGCAAAGAATGCCCCCTTGTGCCCGTCACCTTCCTTGGTATAAACAGATCCTCAGCGAGATATTTGTATTGTCCCCTTATATACTTATACATGGTTATTAGATCGCCCCTCAGTCGTCTTTTTTCTAGACTAAATAATCCTAATTTCGCTAATCTATCTGGGTATTGTAGTTCTCCCATCCCCTTTATTAATTTTGTTGCCCTCCTTTGTACTCTCTCTAGTTCCATTATATCCTTCCTGAGCACCGGTGCCCAAAACTGGACACAGTACTCCATGTGCGGTCTAACTAGGGATTTGTACAGAGGCAGTATAATGCTCTCATCATGTGTATCCAGACCTCTTTTAATGCACCCCATGATCCTGTTTGCCTTGGCAGCTCCTGCCTGGCACTGGCTGCTCCAGGTAAGTTTATCATTAACTAGGATCCCCAAGTCCTTCTCCCTGTCAGATTTACCCAGTGGTTTCCCATTCAGTGTGTAATGGTGACATTGATTCCTTCTTCCCATGTGTATAACCTTACATTTATCATTGTTAAACCTCATCTGCCACCTTTCAGCCCAAGTTTCCAACTTATCCAGATCCATCTGTAGCAGAATACTATCTTCTCTTGTATTAACTGCTTTACATAGTTTTGTATCATCTGCAAGTATCGATATTTTACTGTGTAAACCTTCTACCAGATCATTAATGAATATGTTGAAGAGAACAGGTCCCAATACTGACCCCTGCGGTACCCCACTGGTCACAGCGACCCAGTTAGAGACTATACCATTTATAACCACCCTCTGCTTTCTATCACTAAGCCAGTTACTAACCCATTTACACACAATTTCCCCCAGACCAAGCATTCTCATTTTGTGTACCAACCTCTTGTGCGGCACGGTATCAAACGCTTTGGAAAAATCGAGATATACCACGTCCAATGACTCACCGTGGTCCAGCCTATAGCTTACCTCTTCATAAAAACTGATTAGATTGGTTTGACAGGAGCGATTTCTCATAAACCCATGCTGATATGGAAAACACCAAAAAAGGACACATTCAAGAAAAAACACCAAAAACAGGCAAAGATGCTTACCTGTCTAAACAGGCCTCAATACAAATGCACAAGCAGGGTGCAGCGGACCCAAGCAAAATAGCAAATGCACAGGTGCAATACCTAATGAAACAGCCAGCCTTCAATAAGGGTTTGGCCTTGTGGTACACCAATGCACTAAGATAAAATACTCCGTATGTGGCGTGTTCACACAAGGAATACAAAGCATCTGGCTACAGCCTATTAATAACGCCCTATGGCGGGCTGCCCAGTGCTAAAAAACATCCTGTGCGAACAGAGGCCACAGTGTACAGAACAATTCGGGCCCAGCTGCACCCTGCAAAAAATATACGTGCAAAAAAACATATAAATATATGTAAGGTCTTAGTTGATATTAGGGCCATAATATGGAAGCTGGCAACCCACGCCAAGGGTCCTTACGTATTGCCAGTCCTACTCTAACATGAAAAACACCAAAAAAGGACACATTCAAGAAAAAACACCAAAAACAGGCAAAGATGCTTACCTGTCTAAACAGGCCTCAATACAAATGCACAAGCAGGGTGCAGTGGACCCAAACAAAATAGCAAATGCACAGGTGCAATACCTAATGAAACAGCCAGCCTTCAATAAGGGTTTGGCCTTGTGGTACACCAATGCACTAAGATAAAATACTCCGTATGTGGCGTGTTCACACAAGGAATACAAAGCATCTGGCTACAGCCTATTAATAACGCCCTATGGCGGGCTGCCCAGTGCTAAAAAACATCCTGTGCGAACAGAGGCCACAGTGTACAGAACAATTCGGGCCCAGCTGCACCCTGCAAAAAATATACGTGCAAAAAAACATATAAATATATGTAAGGTCAAATATATGCCAGCAGACCAAACATGCTGATATGGAGTTAAACAGTTATTCTCATTGAGATAATGCAGAATAACATCCCTCAGAAACCCTTCAAATATTTTACCAACAATAGAGGTTAGCCTTACTGGCCTATAATTTCCAGGTTCACTTTTAGAGCCCTTTTTGAATATTGGCACCACATTTGCTGTGCGCCAGTCCTGCGGAACAGACCCTGTCGCTATAGAGTCCCTAAAAATAAGAAATAATGGTTTATCTATTACATTACTTAGTTCTCTTAGTACTCGTGGGTGTATGCCATCCGGACCCGGAGATTTATCTATTTTAATCTTATTTAGCCGGTTTCGCACCTCTTCTTGGGTTAGATTGGTGACCCTTAATATAGGGTTTTCATTGTTTCTTGGGATTTCACCTAGCATTTCATTTTCCACCGTGAATACCGTGGAGAAGAAGGTGTTTAATATGTTAGCTTTTTCCCCGTCATCTACAACCATTCTTTCCTCACTATTTTTTAAGGGGCCTACATTTTCAGTTTTTATTCTTTTACTATTGATATAGTTGAAGAACAGTTTGGGATTAGTTTTACTCTCCTTAGCAATGTGCTTCTCTGTTTCCTTTTTGGCAGCTTTAATTAGTTTTTTAGATAAAGTATTTTTCTCCCTATAGTTTTTTAGAGCTTCAATGGTGCCATCCTGCTTTAGTAGTGCAAATGCTTTCTTTTTACTGTTAATTGCCTGTCTTAATTCTTTGTTTAGCCACATTGGGTTTTTCCTATTTCTAGTCCTTTTATTCCCACAAGGTATAAACCGCTTACACTGCCTATTTAGGATGTTCTTAAACATTTCCCATTTATTATCTGTATTCTTATTTCTGAGGATATTGTCCCAGTCTACCAGATTAAGGGCATCTCTAAGTTGGTCAAACTTTGCCTTCCTAAAGTTCAGTGTTTTTGTGACTCCCTGACAAGTCCCCCTAGTGAAAGACAGGTGAAACTGTACAATATTGTGGTCGCTATTTCCTAGATGCCCGACCACCTGCAGATTTGTTATTCTGTCAGGTCTATTAGATAGTATTAGGTCTAAAAGTGCTGCTCCTCTGGTTGGATTCTGCACCAATTGTGAAAGATAATTTTTCTTGGTTATTAGCAGAAACCTGTTGCCTTTATGGGTTTCACAGGTTTCTGTTTCCCAGTTAATATCTGGGTAGTTAAAGTCCCCCATAACCAGGACCTCATTATGGGTTGCAGCTTCATCTATCTGCTTTAGAAGTAGACTTTCCATGGTTTCTGTTATATTTGGGGGTTTGTAACAGACCCCAATGAGAATTTTGTTACCATTTTTCCCTTTATGAATTTCGACCCATATGGACTCGACATCCTCATTTCCTTCGCTAATATCCTCCCTTAAAGTGGACTTTAGACAAGACTTTACATAGAGACAAACCCCTCCTCCTCTCCGATTTTTACGATCCTTTCTAAACAGACTGTAACCCTGTAAGTTAACTGCCCAGTCATAGCTTTCATCTAACCATGTCTCGGTTATTCCCACTATGTCAAAGTTACCTGTAGATATTTCTGCTTCTAGTTCTTCCATCTTGTTTGTCAGGCTTCTGGCGTTTGCGAGCATGCAGTTTAGAGGATTTTGTTTTGTTCCAATCTCCTCGCTGTGGATTGTTTTAGAAATGTTCTTACCTCCCTTCTGATTATGTTTTCCTGGATCTTCTTTGTTCAAGTCTAATGTTTTTCTTCCCGTCCCCTCTTCTTCTAGTTTAACGCCCTCCTGATGAGTGTAGCGAGTCTTCTGGCGAATGTGTGTTTCCCAGGTTTGTTGAGGTGTAGTCCGTCTCTGGCGAGGAGTCCATCGTACAAGTAATTCACACCGTGGTCCAGGAATCCGAATCCTTGTTGTCTGCACCATCGTCTTAGCCAGTTGTTTGCATCAAGGATCCTGTTCCATCTCCTGGTGCCATGCCCGTCTACTGGAAGGATAGAAGAAAAAACTACCTGTGCATCCAGTTCCTTTACTTTCTTCCCCAACTCTTCAAAGTCTTTGCAGATTGTCGGTAGGTCCTTCCTTGCCGTGTCATTGGTGCCAACATGTATCAGAAGAAATGGGTGGACGTCCTTGGAGTTGAAGAGCTTTGGTATCCTATCGGTCACATCCTTGATCATTGCACCTGGAAGGCAGCATACTTCTCTTGCAGTTATGTCCGGTCTGCAGATGGCTGC